>NC_046664.1:141607626-141615689 GCF_010883055.1 Belonocnema kinseyi | reverse complement strand
CACTAACATAATACAGCTCTAATAGTGCTTCATTACCACCTTTGTCTCTCCTACGATTTTGTCCGCGACCCTACCCTGCCGAACGCTCTGGTATCGTGTAAAGCCTGGTCTACCACAACCGTCAATTTTTTGCACCAAAATCGTCTCCCGAGTTCTCGCGTCGACTATCTGATGACCAATCAGAGCATTTCATCACATAACCTCATACAATCACACGGTTCTGGCATCGTCGACACTGAGTTACAGTGATTATTTTTCTTCGGTTCACTGGACAAACCCACCATCTTCTTGTATTTTTTCCTTTTTTGAACGTGAGCTTGCACACATACTATAGCGGCATTTAAAGTTAAAGAAAATAGCTCGAAGAGAGAAATTTGCAAGTCAGAGGGATCCGATGTAGAGGCGGAAAATATTTTACTGTCAAAGCATGACGAGAAAGCAGTTCATTTGATAGTAACCTCTGATTGGCTGCCGGAACACCGCCAATCGCGACCATTATAGACGGTTATTTCTTGCTTTTCGATGCCGCATCGCATGGCCGAGTCTTGCGGCGCGCCCCGACGAGCTATTTGCGGAGATTGTAGACCAGGCTTCACTCTTTTTTTAATTATATGAGGGCAGATTAAAAAAAACACTTTGGACGTCTTAGCGCGAGCCTTTATCAAATCGTTCTCGGAGGGTTATTAGTTTTAATTTCCCAATGTTTAGAATATCATAAATATTAACTTGTGTTCCATTATAATACTTACTTATCCTGTGACCTAAACTTTGGGCATTTTTAAGAGTTGTGGGACCACTATAGAAAATTTGCACATTTGCTTTTTTTTGGAATTCCTATTATTCGACGTGGAAACTGCAAGAAAATAGTATTTTGATGCAGATATTGACGGAATAGTGAATGGTTTAACTCTCCAAATAAATTACTATGCTCATATGTCGAGTATTCTCCAGGACTCCTTATTATTTGGATATTTAATTGAGTGTCTGGCATGCTCAAAAGAAAGCTTAAATCTTGGTCATGGTTACTAAATCACAGACAATTTCTTGTCAGGGCAAGCGCAAAGTTTGAAATCATATCTAAAGTAACAAGGTTCCAGTTTAGATGAAATAACAGAAAAATAATGTTAAATTAACCTAGTTTCTTGGTTCTTTTACTATGTAAACTCGGCGAAAGGACAAGCAATAATTTGCAAGGTCAAGAATATATGTACAGGTATTATTAATATAGTATTATTGCTCATGTAGAGAAAATATAATTTTTATCTAACTAATATGTTCTAGTAAGGGAGGGGGGCTTAACTAGCTCAGGAATGCGCTAGAAATTAATTAAAATAATTGAGAATTTGTAAATATAAATAATTCAATTTAATTTTGAATTTCCTCAAATATTTTCTTTAATTTAACTTTCTAAACATGTATACATGAGATTTTTTCAATCTTGCAATTGAGTTTTTTATTACATATAAAATATATGTAATATGTAAGCCCATCAGGCATTTGGACAGCATGAAATAATTGTTTTTGGATATTTGATCCAAATCTGAGACTTTGGTTTCGATTTCATCGAGAAGAGCGTATGGTTGCAAGTGATCGTCATAGTGCGAAATTTCTAGTACGCTAACAATAATTCTATAATCTTTGGTAACATTTCCTTGAGTCTCTGTTCTATGATACATGTTCTCAATTAATCCGAAGGTTGGGTATTGTTCATTGCGAATCACTAAGTTTGACCTTTGGTATATTTAAAGTAATTAATAAGCACGTAGTGTATATTAGATCAATTTTCACCACGGTTTGGTATAATTATTATGTCCGAAAAAGTTAAATGCTTTAAACTTTCTTTACACAACTTTCCCAAGTGACAAAGAGAGCCAACATTTTCAATGATTAAAGGATAGTCTACCATAAAATAGTGTTTTGGCTTTAAAATTGAGCCATACAATTCTATATCTAAAGTTTTATGTTCAGTGACAAGTAACTTCATATCATAAATGTCTGAATTTGTGATGCTTCTTTTCAAGGATAATATTAATACTTTTATTGATAATAATCTAAACAATTCGCCGTGTTTATCCAGCTCATTAATAACGAGATCGCCGAAAATTTAAGGAGCATGGAGAACGAAAGACAATATTTCGGAAGCAGATATTTTTTAGGTAATTGATTTTAAACTACTCAAGGAAAGTAGCCCAGGTGCCCCTCCCCCCACACGATTTTAATGATCTTGATATATGTTGTAAGGGACCAAAAACTTAACGACACTTAATTTTTCTTATCGGCCAATAAACGGTTTAAGGGGGTAAAACAATCCCCCAAATATGTGAGTGTCAAGAGGCAGTTTGATTGGTTCACACAGAAGAAAATAATATTTTTGAACAAAACTAATTGGAAAAGTTTCGGCATAATGAGAGATAAAAAACCTTATTTCCTTAACTTCATAAAAAAAATGTAGCGGGTCAGCCATCCCGTACATATGATGAAAATAATGGAAAGTAAGGCAAAATTAAAAGGAAAAATCTGAAAAAATATTTATTACCCAACAGTACAAAACTAAGTTAACGTGTTCTTAGATTTTTTGTAACAATCATATTGTAGCGGGTGACAACCCCTAAACACACTTTATCATATACATGCATATATAACCAACCTGCGTCAATTTACTTTTGTACTGTTGGGTAATATATATTTTTTCAGATTTTTCCTTTTAATTCTGCCTTATTTTCCATTATTTTCGTCGCATGTAGGGGGTGGCTCACCCCCTCAATTTTCATAAGAAAAAATACGTGTGGCTTAGTTTTTGGTCTACTACAACATATATCTACATCATTAAAATCTAGGGGGGGGGGGCACCTGAGGTACTTTCCTAATTAGTGTAATTAATGGTGGATCATTTCCATCAAATTTAAATCACTTCACACGTCATTTGAGTACATTTAAAGAGTAACATATTTTTTTGAATATAAACTCGGACAGTAAAAACATGCCACCATAACGGCATGCGCCTTCTAGCAAATCATGTACAATATCAACGCTATATATACGCTTTTATTCTAGTTCTCTTCCAATAATTAGTTTTAATATCTTCTTTATAGTTGAGTTTTATTCTTAAAAGAGATCAATATTCGGTGCACATTCTTGACGTTAAATCGCTGAATGCTTTTTAAAATCTGCAGAAATACTTTTCTGAGAAGCTTTTTACAATAGCTAGCATGTCGTTTAAAGCAAATTTGTCTTCAAGATTTCAGACGAGTTTGAAGTCGGGTATAACAGCGAATCTTGAACAAAAGCAAGAGATTTTGTATAACTTTCAGGATTTAATGTAAAACAAATGTGGAATAACTCTACAAGAGTTCTGTAAACTTTATATTTAACTCTGATTTAAAAATATTTATATAATATATGGACAAATTTATGTAAAAACGTTGAAAACTTTCGTAGAAATCACATTTGAGGTATTGACAGTTTGTGATCACATAATTAAAAGGTTTGTTAAATTTATAGTAAAACTCTTGAAAACATAATCAAGAATCTCATCAAAATTCGATTCGAGGTATCAAGTGTTTGTGAAGTACTTCAATATAAGATCTATAGATTGAAGAAGGAGTACGAGTGAGTATCTGGAAAACTATTGTATTTATAAACTTGTTAAAAAACTTCACGGCTACTTCTTTATAAAACACCGCCAAGCGTACAAAGTATTCAGGCGGATCGAATCCATTTCAAATCAGACAGGGACTTGTAAACGCAGAATCTCTCAAAAGCAAAATATGTTACTATTTCCAGGAAATAAGGCGATACCTGTTTTTCTGATTTTAAAACAAAATTTTTTTTAAAAACTTATGCTTATTTAAATTTTGTGCATTGTTTTAAAAAAAATCCGAATATTTTTCCTTAAACTCTATAACTTTCGACCTAACTGAGATATTCATTATTTTCTTTTTGATTCTAATATCGCTCATTGTCTTCTTCCAAAATCCGCCAGAAAATTTAAAAAAAGGTTTAAAATGAACAAAATGACAGCAGTTTTTCTGAAAAAATTAAAAAAGGTTTTCTCAAAAAACCAACACTAAATTTGTTGCCATATAACTATATAACTAAATTTTTAGCAAAGAAAAATTCTTCCAGCCTCAAAAATGGTTTAGCCCGCATAATGGTGCTAAGATGCTTTTCTTTTATGAGTAGAAACTTTATAAAAAAATATTTAGAAAAATAAAAAAGGTAGGGTTTTTAAGAAAATTTTTAAAATTATTTTATTCATATTTTGAAAATATGAAAAAAGTATAATCCCCCCCCCCCCAAAAACAACATATTTCGCCATCGATAGATTTTGCGATTTCAAGTTTAGAGCCCTGCCTGATTTCAAATGGATTCTGTCAGCGATGATTCTTATTTGTACGTTATAAATATATACCTAAGAGTTGGATGTAAAATGAACTGAAAATAAAAAATTGTTTCTTCAAAATGTGATAGTCTTAAACCAATTTATTTCTACAGGATAGACACGCTGGGGCCTACCATAAAGTATGTTATCCGCCTCACACGCTAATGCTATTCTTATGGGAGTGTATACAGGGTTGCATATATTTTGGTAAGCCCCAGCGTGTCCACCCAGTATATGGCAAGGGGGCGATCAATCAAATATTACTGATATATTCACTAAATATTCCCATACACGTATTCTTTCAATATTCCTAGATATTCTTGTTATTGTTGATATACTTTATAATTTTAAATATTTTTGATATTCCGAAGTATCTCTAAATTTTCACCAATATTTTGACATATTCCTCAATTTCCCTTTGCGCTCTACAAGTTTTTGATGATTCCAAATTATTAGATTTTATAGAACTATTTTACGTGTTTTGTAACCTGCCTTTTAATAGAGATGACGTCACCTCGGTCTTTAAATTTTATAGAACTTTGTAACATATTTCGGTGCATAGTACAACGCAATGTAAAATAAAGACGATTTTAAATTTTATTAAACCATCCATCGTATCCTCTACTATAGGATTCTACTATAGATTCTACTATAGGATTACTATAACATTTCTAAAAATGTTGTTCTCATTTGCAATGCTCCTTCTATATATAACGATTATAACTTAGATTATATGTACCAACGCAGCTTTTTTAATTATATTAAAAACTAGTCAACCGAACTATCTCCATCTTAAATTTGTACTATATCAGTTTCGCGTATCTCTATGCTATCTTCGATAGATACCGCTTGCAAGTCCTACCAAATGGTGATCACACTTAGAAATAATTCTTTATTTATTACATTAGATTCGTTGATTACTGTAAAACAGTACTCCTCGAAAAAGCGCCAAACTATTTTACAATCAGCAGGATACTGTGCATCAAATGCGTAGAGTGCTTTGAAACAGAAGTCGACAGCAAGTCAAGTGTCTATAAAAAGTCAAAAGTTGAATAACTTGAATTGTATTAAAGAGTGAAAATTTGCAATTAAAAGTTTAATTTGATTCAAATTTAAGTTTAAAATAATAAAATCACATGAGACAAAACAGTTAATCTATACATTTTTCGATTTTAACGTTATAATTTACAATATTTTATAAAATCTTAAACATATCCTTTTGATACAAATTTGCTATAATTGAAACCTTTTTCAAAAATTATCCATTCTAAGTATTAAATTTTAAGTTCAAAGGCGAAAATAAGAAAAAAGGACAAAACGCTTAAAAAGTGACTATATTTTGAAGAAGAGATTTGAGTAATTTAAAATATGCATCAAAAAGACAATTTATACCTCCAAGCTATATATTATCTAGTTAAATACAATCGTACTTACATTTCCTCGAAAATTAACCCCTGAGCGAATTCTGGCCTGGATAATTTCAAACTTAAAGTCGTATGCCTTGCGACTTTGTCTTTGTCACTGACTTTAGATCCGTCCTGATCGATACCTATACAAATAAAAATAATTATGTCTTAAAATTTTAATTTTGCAATCAAATCGAAATCACTTTGCTTCTGCAAGTTAAAAGAATTTATGGTAAATAAATAATGGTAAAAAGGAGAAAATAAGAGAAGTGAATAAGTATAGGTAAAAACTAACCAATTCAATGACAATATTTGTTTTTAACATAGGATACGTGCTCAACTACTCATTTCCACTTTAATTGTTCATCCACGATCTCTTGATTCAAATGTTTTTTTATAAAATTGTAAAAGTTGTAAACTTTCGGGTGTAATGGTGTGCAATTTTTTTACCTTGTCAACAATTATCTTTTTCCTTTGAATGTTTTTGCTCTTCAGATGGCAAGTCATTTGCAAAAATTTAGTTTTTAAAAAATCTTCCAATTCTTGTATATATGTCATACAGCTTTCCCCGGTCAGTTTTAAAAATTGGTGCTTTTGCAGAAACATAAAACACATTTAGATCTTCGTAATTATACACGCTTCAGATTTTCATGGCCTAAAATTCAAATGTTTCTCTATAGATTCTACAACAAACTATTAGTGATAAATTAGTTCATTGAAATAATTAAAATAAATCGTGATTATCGATTTTTACTTTCTTTGGAATAGCCCCTAAAAGTTTTTCTAATTTCTGAAAATCAAATTTGTTGCTTCAAGGTTTATAAATTATTTATAGAATACTTTGCACTTTTGTTCAAGCGAAATTTGACCTATCCTCGTTCCAAAACCACCCTTCTTTTAGTTTTGCTTTTAAGACGACAGGGAGTTTTTTGCTTTTTAGAACGATCTAATTCTGTTCCATTCAGCACGTTAGTCATATTTTTTCTTTATACAGAAAGTAAATATACTTGGAATGCTTCTGACAATTAACCTGCGCATCATGACTTAAATCAATATTGACCTTTTCTAGTCCATTCGCCTTTTCTCCCTCGATTAATACTTTGTAGTTAGGATCAAGGTCATACTTGGATTCAACCTCCATGCCAAATGAAACTTTACCGGCGAATGGAAGCTAATGGAAAAACGTCTTTTATACTGAAGATTCAAAATCTTTGCACTGCATTCTTCACAGTTTCTATTGAATCTTAATATAGCTTATTATTGAAAATTACTTACAGATAAATTAAGATTATTTTTTCCACTACATTTTAATGAAAACAACGTGTAAATACTTTTGTATATTATACATAAACAAATAAAGGCAGGAACTAATAATTTCGACATCTTCCAAACTAATGTTAGAAATTTACTTAAAAACTCGAAACAATTACGTTTCCGAAGCACAACAGCTGGTTTTCCTCATCCTATGTATATAACAAATCTTAATATGATTATAAAAGAAATGTTATATAATAAATAGACAAAATATATAAAATTATAATACCTTAAAACACTTTTAAGAAAGTAGATTTCATAAGAATTTCCTAATGTGTGAGTTCCATGAACTTAGCAAAAAAGTGAAAAATAGAAAAATATGGTTAGGTTTAAATATGTGAACAGTGTTAAAAACGAAGTCAAACCAGAAATTTTATTACAAAAAGTAAGAAAATTGATTCCATGCCTGTAAATGGATTATATATAAAAGAAGGATTAAAGCAGTTACACGGATCTGCACTTTTCGCGACTCTAGACCTTGCGCAAGGTTATTTACAGATCCCGCTAACCGAAAATGTCAAACAAAATACAGCTTTCATCACCTCAGATGAGACTGGGCAATGTAATAGAGCGATGTTCTGATTAATGAGTGCCATTTTACTTATGAACATTAATTAAGAAAATGTATGGTCCTAATTGAAACCAGTTGGCTTTAACTTATTTCGATGACATTTTAGTTTATGCTAAATCGTGGAAAGACTTCTTGTACGAGGATAGTTCAATAAGTCCTTAGAATGACCAACAGATGGCGCGCGAATCGCTCCAAATCATCTGTTTTCAGTCAGCACCACTACCGACTAGATATATGGTACAGTCACCGTCCACATCTTCTGAGTTTACGTGTTTTTATAACCAATTGAAAAAAAAAATTGTTCGTTAAGAAAAATGAAAAAAAACGAGTTCAGAGCGGTATTCAAACATTTTCATTTAAAGGGTTTAACTCCATATGAGATAAAAAATGA
>NC_046664.1:141590605-141607526 GCF_010883055.1 Belonocnema kinseyi | reverse complement strand
AGCTCCAAGGAGATTATGTTGAAAAATAAAAAAAAATTTACCCAAAAAAAATTGTTTTTATACTTCATTCTAAGGACTTATTGAACTACCCTCGTATCACACAACATTCGCGTATCACGTTGATCCTGTTTTAAAACTACTAAAAGATGGTGTTAAACGTGTCTGGGGCAAAGCTCAAGAAGTAGCGTTAAAAAAATTGAACATTTAAAGGCGTCACATATGATTCTGGGACTATACAATCCGCAAGCGAACAGAATTGCACACAGATGCATCAGTCGCAGGCTTAGGTGCCATGTTATTTCAACCGAATGAAGAGGCAGATCTCAAACTTATTTATGCTATCAGTCGAAAAACGTATATTTCAGAAAAGTCGTATCAATCCAATAAATTGGAACTTCCTGCAGTTGTATGGTCAGCAATGCGTTTGAGATCTCTTCTGATTGGTTTGCATTTCGATTTTTTTCACCGACTGTCAAGAGTTATTGTATATTAATAAATGGAAAACTACACTCTAAAATTATTTTCTGTTTGAGTGCACTTGCTGATTTCGATTTTGACAAATGCCATTACAGGGAAATAAAATGCAGCACGATGTTGCTTTATCAAGAGCAGCAGTAAAAGAGGCCGAATCTCTTTCTGTACCAGATACGATTTTTGATGTATGCATTCTTGAAGGTGAAATCCTGATATATGAAAGAACGATTTATTATATATAATAATATATTAGATATCAAGATGTTTTATTGTACAAATTAGACCCAGTTGATAGAAAAAAAGAATTGTATGCTGTTCCGGCTGCTATGCGAAAAGAATTACTCATAAAAGATCAAGACTGTTCAAGACACTTCGGCGTAGACAGGACATTTGCTAGAATTAAGGACAACTATTTCTTCCCGGGAATGCGTAGATAAGTAAAAATGAACATAGCGTCGCGTATAGACTATTTACTCGATAAGAAAATAGTTGGGAAACGAGCGGGCGAATTGCACCCGATTTCACCGGCTAAAAGACCGTTAGAAGTAGTTAATACGGATCATATTAGACCTTTTTTACAAGCACTCGGGGTAACAAGTACATCCAAGCTGTTATTTGTAACCTGACAAAGTTTTGTTAGTTGTACGCCGCGCCGTCAGGAACACAAAAGCATCTACGGCAGTTAAGAAAATAGAGCAGTTTGTCTGTAGATTTGCTTCGCCTCAAAGGATAATTTCGAATAGGGTCACGAGTTTTACCGCAAAGGTTTTGGAAAACTTTTGTAAAAGACATGGTATAAAACATACTTTAAATTTAAGTAGACATCCGCAGGCTAAAGAACAAATCGAACGACTAAATAAAACTATATTACCCGCGATGCAGTCACATCTATTAGATAACGTTCATTGTAGCGAAATTACTGTCTGATATCTATGAGATTCGGAATTTAAGTTCCAAGGGTGATTCTGGTGAGAAAACTGCGCATTTCAGTTAAATTAGCATTTGGCGACTAAGTCAGGTGAAAGAATTTTGCGACGAAGATTATATAGACTACAGCAAACTCGAAGATAATATTATAGAAGCGAATGATTTCGCAAAAGAAAATTCCGACATCGAATGTAAACGGGATGATCTTGTACCAGTTTCAGCCAACCAAGAGTACGCACTTGCAGATCAGTCTAATTTAGTCTGATTTAATTAATAGATTTTGTTTGAGTTTATATAAATCGTCGGTATATGTTAAGTTGTGTGTTAATTTTAACACTTTTTTTTTATTTCTTGCGTTTTACTTATGCTTGAGGAGAAGCATCTTGCCAGGATGAGCAAGTATTATAAATTTTATTATTATACTTTGAAGTATTTATAAAAAGAACCCGTTGTTAGGTTAGAGGAGTTCGCTACTGAGCGTGGGGGAAAAGGGAGGAGTAGAAGAAGAGGAGAGCAAGGGATAGAGTTTTTGGGAGATCGACGGATGCGAGAAGAGGTGCTGGATCGCGGGTTGGATTTGCGAGAAAGAAATTATATTCAAAATTACATATTTTTTGTGAACAAAACCGAAGTGGTTTTTGACCAACGCATCTTTGAGCAGTAATGTGATCTATTATAAACTATGGACGAGAAGGTAAACAGTATTGTTATATAAATACTATTTTCTAATTAGATTCTGGAACATCACTGCGTAGCCCAGGCTACTGCTGACAGATGACGCCACCAGTTCCAGATAAGCGGTAACTGCTAGAATGTTAAGGTAGAGCGCTGAGATTAACCAGTTTCCAAGCCGACAAGGTGTGTCCCTGTTTTACCGTCCGAGTCGCTTACAAGCTTTTTGTATAAATGGCGCTCGTGCGATCGGGGAATCCTCTGAGTTTTCGAGAGTTCTAGGAGCATAGTTTGCCTATACAAGCTAGGGGATTCTCAAAGCTTTTAGCTAATTCGAACTAATATTACATATAGGTTAAATGCTTATTTATTCAGTGCAATGTAAATAAGAAACAGGTGGAATCCTGCAATACCGACCTTAATACCCAAGTTCAATTTAGATTCCACTGAGTTTTCGGATTGAATGTTTTTCTACAAAGTCTTACGACTGGTCTCGATAAGTCTTCCAGTTCTGGAGACATCGACGCAGTTAATCATAAGAACCGCTCACTCTTATTACACCTAATCTTATCAAATCTTAGAAAGATCGATCGAAGATTGATCTTGGATGCACGAAGGGCTTTTCCTTGCATTACATTGCTAGAACCGTCGACATGTAATTTCAAACTAAATTCTAAAAAGATCAATTGATTCAAGTTTGTATAAGGAAACAGATTCTATGTATTACATTTTCTAGAAGCATCAATATTAGATATAATGCTTACCTACATTGGAGGAGGAAGAATCATAGATTGTAGATATTTCGATATACGGAATATCGAAAGCTATAGTCCTTTCTAGAAATTTCGATCGATCGTTCTCGTATATAGATAAAGATTGCATACAACAGGGATGCACAGTATATCATACTGTAGAGTTCATCTTATACAAAATTTATAATTGTGCAGTAGTCTTACATAAAACATATGAATGCACACAACATTTCAGTGGTATACAAGTTTGGGTAGTAAGGTTCTGCAGTAGATGTAAATGCGCAGTGCACTTCTACAACATTTAGGGATGAACAGTACAGTTCGGGGCACATAAGGGCTGCATAGTACACTTCTACGGCACATTTAGATGCGTAGTGCTGTTATGTAGTACACAAAGATGCACAGTACAGTTTTGCAGTAAATGTAGTTGCACAGTGAACTTCTACGATAATTATAGATGCGAAATAGACTTGCAAATATTTTTTAGGTTTGTGTAGCTCATATGGATGAGCATTACAGTATGATGGCGCGCAGGGATGCGCAATGGACTTCCGTGATACATATAGATGCGCTGTATAATTTTACTGTACCAAGAGCTTCGTAGTGTAATTATGTTACCTAAGGCTGTACAGGGCACTCGTATGGCAGCGAGGCTAAGTGGTACTGTTTTGATGAATTCTGTATATGGTTCTGTTACAAGCTAAATGCAGGTAAATAGTGACGACTGAGAGACGATAATCGTTCATATCCATGCTAACATAGCGCCAATCGATAAGTGCTTACGTGTTGTAAAGGTTAGAAATTTGAGGCTAGTTAACCAGATTACCCACACAAAATGTATTTACGACCTGTCTTGTCTGGATAGCTGTATAAATTAGATTAAAAATTATAAAATAAAAATTTTAAATGAAAATATTTTTTATATGAACACAAAGTAATCCTATTTAATCGATCAATTTAATTTGTTCAAGAGAGCTCAAGTTCAATGAAATGAGTGCCAAAAGTGCGGAATTTGAATTCAACCCAACGGTGTTTGTAGAATCCAGCGTTGAAATGGAACGATAGCGAGCATTAGTTTTGATTTTGGACTTGCATGTTGGTGGCCGTAGTGAGAAAGTGTGCAGTAACAGGCGGTGAGAAAATTTTCCAAAGTTTATGTGAAGGTGTGAGTGGAGTGTGAGGGTGGAAGTCTAGGAAGTGAGTACGGTTGTGAGGGGTACATTGGGAAGATAGAAATTAATTTACATTGTAGTTGGGGGGTGAGATTTGGCTAAATAGGGAAAGTGAGGTTAGTTTTGCAAGGGAGCGGGGTAGTTTTGTGTTTAGGTTTTTGGGCCTGCATGGTAGGCAAGGGAGGTTCTTGTAGTGATGGAGGCTGTTAGGGGTGAAAAAGAGTGGCTAAAGGGGATGTGAGAGGTAAAATCGGGCAAAGAAACTGAAATCTTAGGGCGGTAAGCGGTAGCAGCCTTAAGAGACGTCTGTGAGCGGCAGTGAGTACTTTTGTGTATGGATGAGTTACAGTTACCAACGGGCGAGCGGGAGGCGGGCAGCGAGAGTACTGGTAGTTCTTGTAATGAAGTAGACGGGGAGGAAATTTCCAGAAGGACACGGCGGCCAGTTATGCGTGGCCCGGTGTCAATTGGCGCGTCAAGGAGGGGGAAGAATCGGAGCGGAAGAAGTGATCAGGCAAGATGGAGCAGGAGGCTATCGAGGTGCTGATAGGCGAGATCAGAGGGTTAAGGGAGGACGTAAGAGGGGCTATGGAGCAGATGGAAAGTATGAGGGAGCACCTGAGGGTAAGATATGACAGATGGGGAAAGGAAGTAAAAGAGCTGAGGGGAAAAATAGAAGGATTTCAGAGGGAGTTCGTGTCGGTAAGGAAGGAAAAAGAGGATAAAATAAAGTAGATGGAAGAAGATATTAGGATGCGGAAGGAAAGGGCGGAAAAAGGCTGGAGAAGGTGGAGGGCAGGTCGGGAATGAAAGGCAGTGGACAGGGGGGAGGGTGAGAACCAAGGTATTTGGGAGAAAGTGGAGAGCATGATAGAAGAGAAAGTGGGAAAGCCTAGGAATGAAAAGGAGGAAAGAGCAGATAGGGAAAGGATAAGGGCAAAGGAGTTGAGAATGGAGAGAAAAGAGAAAGCAGATAGGAGAAATAATATAGTAAAGAGAGGATTGAAGCTCAAGAGCGGGGAAGAAAGGGATGGGGTAGAAGCACTGCTACAGAGCATAAGGTGGGTTAAAGGCAAGGTAGGGAAAGTTAGAATGGAGGGCAGAAAGCAGAATTAAGTGGCGGTGGTGGAATTGGAGAACTGGGAAGAAAAATTAGGGATAATGCGTAACAAAAATAGGATAACGGACAATAAGGTTTTTATCGATCAAGATTTGACGAGGAAGGAAAGGGATGTTCAGAGAATGCTAAATGACAGGGCTAGGAAGGACAGGAGTGAAGGGGGGGGGCAGTGAAAGTAGGGTATCGAGAAATAAAAATAGACGAGAAAATGTGGGCATGTGATGAAGAGAAGGAGGTGTTGAAGGAAGCGCAGGGACATTTGTTTTAGGGGAAGTAGGGGAATGGGAGTGAATCAGGATGGAGCAGTGTTAAAGGTGTTGAACTGGAACGTAGCAGGAGTAAAGAAGAAAAATGAGGATTTCTGAAGGTATATTCAGGAATTTGATGTGATTGGACTGGTAGAGACGTGGGTAGAGAGAAAGGAATGGGATAGAGTAGAGCGAAAGTTTCCAAGGGGGTATAGGTGGAGGCCACATGAGGCGGTCAAGGTAAAACGGAAAAGAAGGGCTAGTCGGGGAATTATAACAGGGGTTAGGCATGGATTACAGGAACAAGTTCATGGAGAGGGAGAGGGGGAGGGCGTGCAAATGAGCGCTGTAAAGATAGGAGGGGTGATGTAAAAGTTTGTGACTGTGTACAATAAGAATGGAATGGAAAGGATTAAAGAAAGGGTAGAAAAATTACTAGGAGAGAGAGAGATGAGGGTATGATGGTAATGGGGGAGACTTTAATGCGAGAATTGGGCGGGAAGGGGGCCTCTACCAGGAAGGGGAGCACTTTGAAGGAAATTAAAGGATAAAATAATAAATAAAGAGGGAGAGATTCTAAAAAACTGGATGGAGGATAGATGGTGAACGGTGGCGAATGGTATGGTAAAATGAGACGGAGAGGGATAATACACGTGTGTGAGTAAGAGGGGTATGTCGGTGATAGACTACGCCATTATGAATATGCAAGGATTTGAGGAGATAGAGAAATACGCAGTGGAAGGAAGGGTGGAATCAGACCATCAGCCATTGAGTTTGTGGATACAGGGGGAGGCTGGCGAAAGGCAGGGTGGGATAGAACGGTCGCTAGCGGAGAGGGTGTCATGGACGAGAGAGGTGATAGAGAAGTATCAGGAGTAGTTGGGCAACGTAAGCTTTGAGGGGGAGTCCGTGGACGAGATATGGGAGGAAAGGTATTTAGGAAAAAGAAGAAAGGAATGGTAAAGCCATGGTGGGATAGGGAATGTAAAATGATGAAGAGAAAGGTGAAAAAGAAGTACAGGAAGTGGAAGGAAGGAACCGCAAAAAGAAAGGAGTATGTAGAAATCAGGAAGGAGTTTCGGGCGATGTGTAAGAAGAAAGAGCAGGAAAAAGAAAAAGAGCTGGAAGAGAAGTTGAGAAGTATTAAGACAGAAGGGGACGTGTGGAAGATAATTAATAGGTTCAGGAAATGTAGGGTGGGGATAAGTGAGAAGATAGGGAGCGATGAATGGAGGAAATTTTATAAGGATTCATTTCAGGGGTCAGATACTTGAAAGAGAGATGAGGGGATTAGTAGAAACAGAGAGGTAGATGAAGAGGAGCTGAACGACGAGGAGATAGAGAATCAGATAGGGAAGTTGAAGAAATCGAAGGCAGCAGGGATTGACGGGGTAGAGAACGAAGCGTGGCTCATGAATACTGCGTACAAAATATACGCGATGGTGTTATCAGATAGGCTGCGAAAGGATGTTAAGGGGAAATGAATATTGCCGGAGACGCAGGCAGACTTTAGAGAGAGAAGGAGCACAATTGACAATATTTACGTCTTGCAACACGTGGTGGATATAGAATTAACCAAAAAGGGTGCCGAAGTGAAACCGTTTTTTATAGATCTAAAGAGCGCGTTCCCTTTGGCAGATAAAGGGAGGTTCTGGGAGGCAATGGTAGAGAGAGGAGTGACGAGGGGCCTGATCGAGAGGGTAAGGGAGGTATATGAGAAGACGAAAGATAGGGTGAGAGGAGGGGAGGGAATCTTCGAGGGATTCTGGATGGATAGGGGGTTGAGGCAAGCGTGCCCGCTTAGGCAACCGCTTTTTGCAATTTTGATAACGGATATGGATAGTTAGCTAGCGGCCGGAGTGGTAGGAGGAGTTAGGATGGGAGGAGTCAGGATATGGTCATTCGCATATGCAGATGACATAGTGCTGTTGGCAAAGAGCGAAGAGGCTTTAAAGGAGATGATGAAGAGGTTGAGACGTTACTTGAACAAGAATAGGTTAGAGTTAAATGCGGACAAGTCGAAGGTTATGGTTTTTAGCTGGCCTTCCTGGTTCAAAGAAATAGGGGAGTGGATGGTCATATAAAAGAGGAGTGAGAAGGGCAAATGTGGCGATGAAGCAGGTCTGCGGGCTGGGGAAGAGATTGTTCGCAGATGATTTTAAAAGGAGAATGAAATTGTTGGATTCGCTAGTGATGAGTGTGTTGTTTTACGGAGTGGAGGTGTGGGGTCGGAAGGTAAGTGAGGAGGTAAGTAAGGTATAGGAGAGGTATGTAAAGTAGATACTGGGGTTGGGAAGGAATAAGCCGAACTATATGGTATTATCAGGAGGGAGACAGCAAGAACGCATTTAGGGATTACAACAGGGAGTCGAGCGTGTAAATATGAGAATTTTTTGGAAGAGGGGGGAAGTAAATTGGTTAGGAAGTGTTGGTGGGAGAAGGAGAACAGACGTAGTGGTGCAAAGATGGAGGTGGAAAAGGAAAGGTATTTTAGAACGAATGGATTGCAGATGGATGAAGTTAGCAGAATGCACGAGGAAGGTAGGAAGGTATATGAGTTGGTTCAAAAGAATGGCATGGAGAAAGAGAAGGCAGAAGCAGAGAACAGAATAAGAGAGTCAATGTATAACGGAAACTACGTGTGGATTATGCCAAGGGAGAGCGCGCAATATTTGTGTAAGAAAGGGGAGCAATGAAGTCAGGAAATTATAGCGAGAATGAGGTGCGGTTGCATGGAGAATTATAATAGGTTCTGGCTTTCTAGAGAGAAGAGAATGTGTGAATTGTGCGAGAAGGGGGATGCAACATTGGAGCATCGGCTGGAGGAATGTGAATGGGTGGAAAGGAAGGGGATAAGCATGGAGGTATTGTTGCATGCAGGGGGTAACAAAAGGGCAGTAGCATGGGTGAAGGGGGTGTTGGGTAAGATAGAGAAGAAGAGAAGGAAGGAGGAAGAGGAATGTAGAAAGAAAGATTGTAAATAGAAAAGGAAGTAGATGTAAGAGAAATGTAAATATTGTAAATAGTAGTTTAGTATTAGGTGTTAGCCGCGGAGACAGAGACTGGTAATTCGAGGCATAGCGACAAAAGAGCGAAATGCGTGCGAAGCGAGACGCAGCAAGGAAGGTTAGGCTATAGGAGCGAGCTGATTAGTTATAATGTGTAGATGGATAGTACTTTGTAAGAGGTAATTGTAAGAAAATTCTGTAAAAAATGGAAGTGTAAGGAAGTCAATTTTTTAAGGTCAGCAGGCCGAAAAATAAACTCTTATTCATCTATTTTGGATTTTGAAACTAACCCAACGATGTTTGAAAATATCCAGCGCTAGAAGAAACAAAATTGTTTTGCACAATGAGGGCAAAGTCCCTCTTAAATACATGCTGAGTAATTCGGAATGCGCGAAAAATTTGTATTCATCATGTCGTAAATAAAAGGTAGGTATTATTAAAGTGCTTAAATTTGTATTGCTGCGCATGCATTCAAATAAACTGCGCAAGTTTTCCATTTGAAATATTGATTCATTCTTATAATACAAAAACTTCAAGCACACAAAGTAGGCAGAAGAAGATCATTATTGCGGAGTATGCGGTTTCCACTGCATGGCGCTAGCATCCAGAGAAAATTCTCAAAGTTACCGACGGAACGCTTATTTACTGCTACTAATGCAAATTTTAACGTAGAATCCGAATTTCAACAATTTAAAAGTTGATCGAGTTTTTCAAGAAGGAACCAAAGGGGGAATCAATGGGTTCTTTAAGGGTACTTTGTAGAGGCTTCTTTCGGATCCTTCAGTCCGCCAGGGCATTTAAATTCAAAAAGATTTCAAGGCCTTCTGAAGTAGCAGAAATCATATGGTACATGTGGCATCATAATATAATTCTAAAGATTATACATACTAGAACCAAAATTAATAATGGTTATACTTGCTAAAATATTATGATTCTTTGACGTTATATGTGGATAATTGCTGAACACTTTGGACCTTTTAACGAATGATAAAAGTTAATGTTAAATCGCAAAGCATCTACGAGTCTTTTAGGATCTGCATAAAGCGTCATACTGCAGCATTTTCGACTTTGTTTAGAGTAAGTCTTGAACATCAGTTCCGTAAATCCATTTGAACCAGCCCCATGCATCGCCCCCACTTTTCTGTTCTCTTAGCATCCGGAGGGGTATCGTAGTTAAAAGTGATTTGAGAAAAATGTGTAAAAGTGAAAATTTAAATTACAAGAACTTGTAGCCGAATAAATTATTTATTGTTTTTTCTAATTGCTAGTGCGAAATAATGGGATTAAAATGTGTAGCTCCGGGTTGTACGTCTGGCTATACCAGCAATTCAGAGAAGTTTCATTTTTCTCTTGTGCTAAAAGATCCCAAAGAAAATAAACGGTAACAACAGGCTATTCGCAGAGATGACAGAAATACAGTTTGTGAACAACACTTTTGGGAAAGTGACATAATTTGTAAGACAGAAGTTAATGGCCCAGGCGGAAGTGTAATGTCCACTGTATGTTAATTTCGTTTCTTCTTATTTTTCTATATTTATTTTGTTCAACTACATGTTTTAAAAAATCTAAATTAATTATTAATAAAAAAAGATTTCGTAGGAAGTATCACATATATGTATAATAACTCATATGTAGTTAAAAATTTGTTTTAAAAATATCTTAGAGGTATGAAAAAAACGTTTATGCTGATGAACGAATATCATCTGTAACAAAACTCGTGGAATTTTAAACCAAACAGAAGAATTTTTAACTAAAATGATAATTTCTTAACCAAAAAGATGAATTTAAAATTAAAGGAGACATTTTCAAACAAATATTTAAATTTTTAACAGAATATGAACTAGTTACATTTTTAGTAAAAAAAAAATAACTTTCATCTTAACTGATGAATTTTCAACTAAAATGGTGAATCATCAACTGGATTAGTTAAATTTTAAACAAAAATATGATCTTTTAACCGAATAATGAATCTTCAACTGAAACCGTTAAACTTTCAACAACAACAAAATATGTTTTACTAAAATAAATCAATTGTCAATCAAAACTTAAATAATTAAGTTTCAAGTTAACAAAATCAATATTGAACCAAAAAAGACGAATTTTAAACTAAAAAGACCATTCTTTAACAAAAAATTGAACAATTAAATTCTCTGTCAAAAAATGAATGTTCAACCAAAAAATGAATTTTATATTAGAATGATGAATCTTCAATTTAAAAAAATTAATTTCGAACACACGAGTTTATTTTTCAACTAAGTAAATTTATGTGTACCCAAAAAGATGAATTTTTAACTAAAATGATGAATATTTCACTGTTAAATACTTAATTTCTCAACCAAAAGAAGAGTTTTTAAATAGGAATAATAACTTTCAAAGAAAAAACTCATTTCCTACCAAAAAAGTCGATTTTTCAACAACATACGCGAATTTTTCACGAAATAAATAAATTTTTTATTTTAAAAGACGAATTTACATCCAAATTGTTAAAGTTTGAACTATAGAAAAGGTCAATTTTTCACCCGAAAAAGTTAAATTTTATACGGGAGCATTAGAATTTTTAGACAAAAAATTGGTTTTCGAGAAACTAGTTACATTTTTAAAAAGAGATCAATTTTCAATTAAAATGATAAGTCTTCCAACAAAATTAATTTTCAACAAAAGAGTTCAGCTTCTAACCGCTAGTAGTTGAATTTTCTAAAAAATGGTAAATTCTTAACGAAAAATGTGAAAAAAAAAATTATTTTGTACTTTCAAATATTTCCTTTTCGAAAGAATACTTCCACTCTAAAAACTACTTGAAGCACTCTCTTTTTTTAAACTTTGGAAGAAGTGAACCGGGATTTTTAAATTCCTTTCTCCTGAATCTCAGTTTTTTTTTAAATTCCCCTTCTATGTCAAAAATTCCCTGTCCCGAAGGCAATTTAATTTCCTTACTGAAATTCCCTGTCCTATAATAAAAACAATTATTTTCCATCAAATGCTCTGCAACTGTAGACAAAGTAACTTAACTATTTTTAAATTCAATTTCCGGTCATTTCGTGGTTTTTTCCAAGTCTTTCCCAGTTTCCTGCTCAAGTCGCCACCCTGATTATAAACAAATTATATATAAATATATATTTTTTAGAGAGTGGAAATCTATATATGAATTGTTCAAAGAGTATATTATAAGGCTAATGATTAATGTTTAAATATTGTTATTACTATTATTATTATTAGTCAAGTAATATTATCAATAAATTTTTGAAATTTCCAACAATTGCAGTTGTTTCTAAAATTATTTTTTAAATTACATTAGCGAAATAAACAATGAAAAAATTTGAATAAAATTCAAACTATTTTCAGAATACTCATCCTTATATTCAATTTTCCTAATAATAAATTACATGTTTTGATCCATTTTTTGGCTAACTAGTTACAGCTGCTATTATTGTTACTCAAAACGATGTTATTCCTTTTATATTCATAAAAAAGTATTAAGTTTTTAATGAATTTTTGTAACTTTGCTATACATAACGTCTATTGGATTTATTTGAACTACGATACCCCTCCGGATGCTCAAATAACAACTACTGCATACACATACACGGGCGATGCATAGAGCTGTTCTGAACTCTCCTCCTCCTCTTTATTATAATCATCATCAGCAATGCACTATAGTCAAATCGATAAGTGCGCTGCTGTATAAACTATGTCGTCCTTGATTTAATGTCATTCACACGCTGTGCAGAATCAGGATGACTTCTCCTCTCCTAGCTTGTATTGGCAAACTATGTTTCTAAAACTTTCGAGATTTTTATATATTGAGTCGACCATCTACTCTTTGTAAGTCGTCGGTCTTCTTCTAAGTCCTCCACTCTGTAACCAACATGGCGACGCTCTCCGCTCTGAGCAGAAAGACGGTCTGGAACCACGCTAGAGGCTAGAACTGCGCTCCAACGCTCCGTGTTTCTCGTAACGCGCACGCTTTCTCGACTATTAGCCATGTTGCCGAACCTGTTAAAAATAAAAGACTGCTTTTCAATCGATAAAATCGGTGTTCAATTTCTTTCTGCAGTCACCTTCTGGCGCGGACATAGTGAAACGGAGTCATGGTTAAAGAATCAACCAAGTACTGAAGTGCGTTATCTCGAATCAACATCTGACTGAACGCGCTCCACACCCCGATCCCACGAGTGCAATTTACACAAAAAGCATGTAAGCGACAAGGTCGGTAAAACAGGGACCCGGTGGCAACCTGAAATACATAGTGGTATTCCATAATTTGTATAGGTATACTCTTCCGGCCTTTATACAAATTTTACTTAGATACATGCTTCCCCCTTCCAGAATCTTTTCCCTCACATAATCAAATATTTTTTTGATGGGCGATTTTCATTAAATCGCGGTCTACCTGCTCGTCTCAGCCTCTCTAGTCGACTTCTCCTCACGTCCCTGACAAAGCCTGAGTTCTGTGTTGAGACTTGCAATCGGTGGCCACTTTTGTTAATTCGTAATAAAATACGAAACATAAAAATTTCATAAATTTGCAATCATATATATAAAAAATATTATAATTGGAATTTACGTTTTTTGCGATTCCAAAGATATGTAACTTGCAATTAAAAGATTAAAAGTATGTTACTAAGTTGTCGCAGATTTTAGTTTAAATTTTCACACTAGGCAGCTAGCATCAATAATTTTTTCGAAGTATAGTTAAAAATGCAATAGTTTATTTTGTAGAAAATTCGTCTGTTGACGATTCAACTGTTTAACTTTATAAAACACATGAATGTAAAAAATTCCACTGTTAAAATTTGTAGAAAAGTTTTCTGTTGTTAATTCGACCGTTTATAGTTTGTCTCTGACCGTTGCAGTTTATAGTTGAATAATTGAATTTACGGCTTAAAAAAATTAATTTTCAAAATAAAAGAAAGAATCTTCAACAGAATACATGACTTTTTACCAAATTATCGAGAAAAATCTTATACTTGAAAGGATACATTTGAATAAAAAATGCAATATAAAGAAACTCTTCTATAGCGCCTATGTTACGCCCCTGTAACGCCCACCTGGGGCGTAACCAAGTAGTTTACATATGAGGTTGCTAATTTTTTATAAAATAATTTAAAAGAAAATTATTTCAATTTACACTGGTTAATTGAATGAACTATTCCATTTGTGTTCAATACTAGTGTTAGCGTTGCTATTTTATGATGTTATTGAGATGACGCGTTTCGGTACAGATCCGTACCCTTACCAAATCTTCGTTTTTTTCTAACAAAAGTTTGTCGGAGCTCGCTTTGGAAACTGATGATATTTGAAGGTATTTTATAAATAACAGTGTTGATTATAATGACAAAAGAAATTTTTTCATACTCATATTGAAATAAAATATAGTTTTTTATACAGTCTTTTTAAATACATACATACATACCCACACACATATATATATTCGATTCGGTTTTGATTCCTCTAGAATCAAACCGAAGGGCCTATGACAAAGCCACCGAATACATCCTCGGGTTGCGGATAGAGGGTCCCTGTACCAAGGGTTTCTGCTGAATATGGTCACAAAAATAAATAGGCATTCGTTGATAATTGTTCAGGGGTGGTCCCGAAGGAATTAACCCCCAAGCGGAGGTGTGAAAACCGTGCCGAAAGCTGAATGGAACCTGGGTGAGGTGTCTAGAAGGGTGACTCTGGGATACCGAGCGACCTATCAGAATACGCAGCCTTATCCTTGCATGCGAGGCTCTACAAGGATGGACGAACCCCTTTCCCTAGCTTCTCGTGGGAACAACAATGACAACACTAAACATTGTTGTAGTAAGTGCGGTTCAACACAACAGAACGCGCAGGGCTCCCGACAATGGGTCGGTCAACAATGCCGACCAATCTAGAGCTGGGGTCCCAATGAAAATGGATTCAATGCGATCGATCGGCGGGATCTCGCGACCTTTGGGTGAACGGAGCGACTGAATCACGACTTGCTAGAGTGCTACTATGCGAGTGTGGCCCCTGAACGGGGTTACATGGCACGGCTGCATGCTCTGTGGTGCGAGAAACACCCAGAGCTATCGCACTGTTCGCAGCAACGTTTGCGAAAATATGCTGAATTACTCCGAAAAAGGGGCTATGTAAGCGGAACGCCTACTCTACCACGGCTAGAACAATCCGGCAACAGAGAAAGAGAGGCGACAATAAGACCAACCGCGGGCAGGCAATCCGACCTCTGGGCTATCAATTATTGTGTGTATAATGCAGAATTTTAAACCTAAAAACTACAAACAACGCGAAGATTTTTGTTCGGGGGGGGGGGGGGGGGGTTCTCTCTTTAAATCATAAATTCATAGATTTTATCCCTAAATAAAGAAAAAATAAACAAAAATGTGTGTGTGTGTGTAAGTTTTTCTTGTCGTGCCCAGAGTATAGCAGGGCATTAACAAATGGGATCACATGAACCCCCATCTAGTATAACGTTGCTGATGGCTGGTCACCTTCGATGAAAAAAACATAAATCCAAGACGACTCTCTCAGTCTCAGCCCCCACCTTCCCCCACTTCCAACCCTCCCTTATTAACTAAGGGTTCGTGGGACAAAAGTTATAAGGACAATCTCCACCATATGGCGAATTTGAACTTAAGTCGTACATGATTTTGGCTCGCAAAATAAAGATATAACATAAAGGTGACGGTTGGGCGTGTAATATGGACAATGAAAAATACAAACAATAAAATGGCCTCTGACAAGACTGAAACTCTAATTGACAAAATGCATGTACACGGTAAATGTGAAGGTCCAGTTTCAGGCGACGAATAGAGACTGGGTGTTTGGAATGCTAGGGGAGTGAATGATCTTAAGTTAAAAGAATTGCGAGAAGCTATGCATATAAAGAAACTAGATATTTTATGTGTATCTGAAACAAAGAAAATGGGATGCAAAACTGAAAACATAGGGAACGGCGTTTTGAAAGTCGGATTTGAAATATGGTCAGAAGTACAGAGTGAATCACATGGTAGGCAAGGAGTAGGTCTGATTTTAAATGAAAGAGCGAAGCAGCGTCTCGGAGATCATGATTTTGTATCTCCCAGACTGCTGTGGGCTAGAATAAAAGTAGGAATCTGAAGAATATTGATCATAGTATGTTACGCGCGAGTTGATAGTGATCCCAGAGAAGTAAAAGACGCCTTCTGGAACACTTTAAATGACACAATAAATATTTGCGATCGTGGTGAAAGAATAATTCTGCTAAGATATATGAATGGATGGTAGGCATCCAAAATCAGGATACTGAAAAAGTATTAGGTAATTTTGGAGATCCAAGAACAAACTATAACGCAGATAAATTAGTTGGCTTATGCTTAGAAAGGTGTCTGTTCATTACAAATATTTGGTTTAGGCATAAAATGATCCACATGTACAACTGGTCTAAAGGAAATAGCCGCAGTATAATTGACTTTGTTGTTGCGGATAAAATACTAAGAGAGCTGATGAAAGATACAAGGGTCATAAGGGTTTCTGAATGAATAACTGATCATTACCTTCTGATCTCCAAAATTAACTTAGGTCGGGGATGGAGAAAAATAGAACCAAGAAAACAAAACAAACGAGAATCAAAATTGAGAACCTACAGAAACCGGATGCGCGAATAGATTTCCAAAATAATATAATCGAAAGCATAGATAGGGCAACATGGGAGGACCTTATAAAAAGCAAAGATATAGAGGGTGCCTTGACAAAGTTACGGGATATCATTGTCAGATGTGCGATCAAAGTGTGTGGTACCGCGGTCGTATGAAGAATGTCTGGTGATGCGTGGTGGAATAATTAAATTAGGGCTGCCCTCAAAGCAAAGAGAGAAGCGTGCATGAGAACTTCGAACATCGCAGGTCTTAGCAATGAGGAAAGATATAGACGTATAAATGTTTACAGACACGAAAACAGGATACTCAAACGATTAAATAAGGAACGTAAAGATAAAATTAGAACAGAAGAAGAGGATAAAATACAAAACGATTTTGAAGGAAGCAAGAAACTGCTTTATAAAAAAATGAAGGGAAACAAAAGTGCAGAATTTGTCAACATGAGTAATAGTAATGGGGAAATGCTATTTGATGCATACGGAATACTAAAAGCTTTCAGAGACCCTTTTAGGAAACAATTTGGAGATGAAGCTATAGGACACCACAATCGCGACGTTGAACACGATGCGTTAGAAAACTCAATTAAAAAAGTCTGTGCCACTGAGGTTAGGGATATAATTAAGAACTTGAAAAACGGTAAGGCTGCCGGGGTAGACTGTATTAACGCTGAAATGCCTAAACACGGTGGCGAGTGCATACCACATAGGCTGTGAGAATTTATAAATTTATGTTTTGAGACGAGAGAGTCCTAGACGATTAAAAAAAGTGGTTATCATACCAATATACAAGAGAAAGGGAGATAAAAGCGACTGCAATAATTACAGAGGTACGAGGGTAGTTCAATAAGTCCTTAGAATGAAGTATAAAAACAATTTTTTTGGGTAAATTTTTTTTTATTTTTCAACATAATCTCCTTGGAGCTCTAT
>NC_046664.1:141545077-141590505 GCF_010883055.1 Belonocnema kinseyi | reverse complement strand
ATATATCTTGTCGGGAGTGGTGCTGACTGAAAACAGATGATTTGGAGCGATTCGCGCGCCATCTGTTGGTCATTCTAAGGACTTATTGAACTACCCTCGTATTAGCTTATTAAGTACAATAAGCAGAATATACTCAAAAATAGTTATTTGTAGGGTAATGAAAATAACAGAAGCAAAGATTTGGGAAGTCCAAAGTGGTCCAAAGTCCTGGAAGAGTATGGTGTCAATGGATGGCTCCTACAAGCTATAAAAACAATATACACGTATAGCAAAGCGAGTGCAAGGGTAAATGGGAATGTGAGTGACTGTTTCGATATTATTCAAGGAGTTAGAAAAGGATGCGTTATGTCTTTTGGTTATTTATTTTATTTATGGAAAAGTGTTTAAAAATGGCTGTTTTCGAGGAAGAGGGTGTGGATCTCGAAACAGTAAGGGTACGTGACTTAAAGTTCGTAGATGATAAGGTTGTTGATGCAGAGTCAATCGATGGCCACTTATCAGAAATAAAAATATATCAAATAAAGTTAAAAAGGCAATACATAACTCTATATTTGTACCAACAATACTGTATGGTAGCGAGACATGGACCTATCAAGAAAAATATAAGAGTAAAGTTAATGCAATTGACAGGAGATTCTTGCGCATAATATGCGGGAAAACCCTGATGGACATAGTGAGTAACGACATAATTCTCAAAAAATGTGGTGCAGAAGAGAAGTTAGTAGACACATTGAAAAGAAATCAGTTAAGATGGTTCGGGCATGTTGGGAGAATGCCAAATAAACGACTAACGAAACAAGTGTATCAAGGTAAAGTAACTGGCAGTGTGCCCAGAGGTAGACCGCGGAAAGAATGGTTAGAATGTGTGAATGAGACCCTAGTTAGAAGAGACATAAGAAGCCACAAAAACACGAGAGCCTGCATGAAAAAATGCATGGACATAAAAGAAGCTAAAAAAGTATGTCAGGACAAAAAAATATGGCGACAAATAGTTAATAAAAAGAGTGTCAGTAGAGTGAATTATGCCTTAAACAAAAGACCTTCGTTACTAATGGTCGGATCAGTGTTGCGGAACGATCGTGTTATTTAAATAAATATCACGGAATATATAATGGGAATATATTTGCAATATGTTGCAACAATGATGTTGACATTAAAATACTGCTTTTTATTTGGCAATAAAATGAAGTTTCAATAAATACATCAGAAAAAATAGTTCAAAGTAAGTGGGTTGATTACCTACATAGCAAAAATGATTTCAATTAAAAATTGAATTTCAAATAAATAAGTAATTAATTTCCAATTAATTAATTATTTGCTATGTATGTACGAATGAACTTGCTTCAAACTATTTTTTCTGCTAATTTATACATGAAAACTTAATTTTATTGTCAAATATAGAGCAAAATATCATGGCTCGAAGATAATAGAGAAAAACTATTTTTTCAATTTTTTGAAACTCCAAAGTTAATTAGAGGAAGAGGGGGAGGGGCTGGAAACCGAGAGAGACACTAGATGCAGGTCATTCGGGCGCGATTGCTAAAAAGTAATCGTATTTTCTGAATGAAATGTAATAGTTTAAAATTTTTTGAAGTATTACATTATGTTTAAAGCATTATATAGTTATTTAAACAATGACTTTTTCTTTATTGACAAAATTTGTAAAAATTGAGCCAGAGTTGTCTAATTGTTTCACAAATTGGTATCCTAAGCTACCTTTTGTTGCATATATACATAATTTTGATTCGTTTCTTCTAATTTTTCACAAATCTTGATTTGTTTAAACAATTTTTATTTTCTTGGGCATATTTTTTCGACACAAAAAAATTGAAATAAAATAGGAGACATATAATTTCTTTTTTCACTTAATAGCGTATAAAAAATGTATTAACAATTTTTTAATTGTTTAAAGAAATATAATTTGCTTAAACAATTATTTTTTCAAACATATTTTTCAAATAGCATGCTCTGAATTTAACTTAATATAATTTTTTTCTTAATGTTCTTTAAATTGAGTATGCATGGTTTACATCTTTTTTGGCGGACTATTAAATAAATCATAAAAGTCATCATAAAATGTAAATTATAAAAATGAATTTATTATTGAATTCTTTATGGTGTTGCAATCTTTACTATGATTACAATATAAAAAAGTACACTCAAGAATGCAAATTATGATTCAAGTTTGAACATTTTCCCTGAACAAGATTTATGAGGACCAAGTGCTATATTTTAGGTCATTTATAATAATATGAATCATAAAAACAGTACTTTAGTTAAAATTTCACAGATCAGAATGGATAAAGAACGAACAATACCTGCAAGACTTAAAAATTGTTAAACATTGAACAGTAGTAATTGGTATTGCTGAAAGATATATTACAGTGTCGGACTTGTAATAACTTTAAGATACTAGATTTATTAGTATGAGAACATTGCTCGGCTTAATATAACTTTATGAAATTATTACAAAGTACGGACTACGTATCCTAAGTTGAGTTCGCTGAGGGCAGAGTTCCTGCTTGTCTCAGAGTCTAGAACAGTCTGCCCTTCACGAGCAGAGTACATATATTTATATGTTTACTAGGACCTACTTTTTTAAGAGAGCGTACCTTCTTTCGAAAGGCGTATAACATAAACCTACTTACAAAAGATAGAAAGTCTAAACGTGAGGTACCTTCTATATAGGCCGAATATCTGAATATACAATACCTCCCCCTTAAGATTGAGCTTATATATTTTTGAACATTATTCAGAAGCTCAGTAAACACTATGAATTCTTTGTCGAGTCACAATTTCTTTACGTTCTAACATCTGCACTACTTCAGGGTTTACTTGATAATTCGTAGAAGCTGCATTTCCAAAGCTACAGTTATTATAAAAATTTCCAAAAAATTTTCTTATCATTTCTAATATTTCTTATGGAAATCCTAGTTTATAACTGAACATCAACAATACAATTCCAATACAAGAGTACCCTACAAATTCTAAAGTCTTATACAATTTTTCTAACCATGTTTGAGTTCTTTGATGCGATCCGATATTATCTAGAATCGTTTCTGAGTCTTCTGGACTAAAATTTGCATTTCTTAAATCCTCATTACTCATTTGCAATGGTAGATGTCTTAATTCATTTTCTACATATTGTATTTTATCGTAGATTGTCAGTATTTCTACAGTTACATTAATTATCTTATTATAGCTTTTGATAGAGTTTAATTTTATATTCGCATTACCTATCCACATTTTTCAATTCCCTGTTTTTAAACTTGTTTCTTTATTTGTTCGTTGTCCTAACTATTTATTACAATCTAAATCAATTAGTGTTTCTTCAAAAGCTAAAATTATATAACTCTTATTTATTTTTATAATAGTTTTCTTGTGTAGTTTAAACGGCGAAATTTCACAATTTTTAATTTTATTACCTTTTATCAAACTCGAGTTAAGGTTTTCAATATTCTCAATTAGACAATCAGGTTGATTTCGCTCACAAATTTTATATTCTCTTAGAGTTTTACATTCATCTAAAGTATTTTTATCCTTTATTACATAGGTGTTTCTAAAAGTTATTAAATAATCATGTTCTGGTATAATGCCTATAAAATTCTGTCCTTGAGGAAAAGGAATAGGAATGAAATGTTTCATTCGTCCTTCTTTTTCCAATGCCGGTATTTTAAAAATATACGTAAATAGTCCTTTTATTATCGCGACGTCTATTTTACTAATATCAATTAAATGTTGATAATTTTCTTCGTCATTGTTAAAATTGTATATAGTTTTATGTATAATCTCGAATTCTTTAATAGTTTCTTTCGACATTTTTGGAGTTAATATTTGGGGGTGCACAATTCCATGTTTTCCGTCATTTATTGCATTTATAGCTGTGTCTAGGTCTTGATTGAGTTCTTCTATTATGATCAAACCGGTAACTATCCTCTCTCTGATGTACAAACTTTTTATAATTTGATTTACTGCTTTCTTAATTTTTTTCAAAATAATCATTTTCCACTACAGTCATTCTACTGACTGTTTGAGCATTAAGTGAAGATGAATCCAATATCAATTTTCAAACTTTACTATGATCTTTAAGTATCGTAGACATTTGTTTATTATCTTTATATAATTGATCAAATTCGTTATTAATTTTGTTTAAATCGTTGTCTGACAATGTTCCAAACAAAGTTTTGGATACATCTTCAATGAATTCAATTAATCCTCTCTTGCTTCTATTCTGTTTACCTAACAATTTCGATAATATATTTTCTTTTGATTTTAGTCTATATATTCTGGCACTGATCAATTGAATTTTTATTTGTTCATTGCATTTATTGTCGCATACCGAATTAGCTTGATAATAAAATATTATCTAAAGCTAATATTATAAATTTCATGTTTGTCATATTAATTCTAATTATGAGTTTCCATTCTTCACTGTACAAATGTACTGGTCCAAGTTCTTCGATTAGGAGATTCCCGTTGATAGGAGTTGACATCCTCTTGACAGATTACTACTTTAATCATCCATATCAATAACCAGATCATCTGTAACATCGAAATAATCCTTTACATCTCGTGCATGAACCTTTAAATCTGTATTCAAAGTTAAAGTATTTTGGCTAACTGTCATAACTTCATATGGTCCTGTCCATAAAGGTTCTCCTTTCTTTCCGTTAAAATTTTTAACTAATACTCTCTTTCCTACGTAATACTCTGTACCTGTTTTCTTTTGCTTCATTTGGATTTATTTTAATTTCTTCTTTAATTCCTCAACCTTCTTTTCATGTTCATACTTTGTTAATTCGACCAATTCTTCAAAATCTCTTAGCTTATCTTTCGTATCCCATACATTATATGTTTTTCTTCCAAACTGTAATTCGTATGGAGTGTAATTTAAATTTATGTTGTTTGTCGTATGGTACATCAACATTGCCTTAGGTAACACCTCGTCACATTTGTTGTCTTGCGTATAAATATTCAAGTATTCTTGTATTTTTTATATGATCACTCATTCTTTCCATCATTTTGGGGATGATAAGCTGCAGTTCTCGTTAGTTTAATATTTAGTTTTTTAATCTCTTCTTCAAATTCGCTGGACGCAAACTCCGTTCTATTGGCAGATAAAATTACCAGCGGGTTTCCGTCTTTTTCTTTAAAGCACTCAATGTAAAAAATCTTGTTAAATAATTTTGTACAACCATGATGTACTTAAATTCATTTTTCGTTTCCTTCAATGGTCCTACCAAATCAATCGATACCTTGTCTCCAGGGTTTTCTGGTATATCGGGTTCTTCATAATATTCCTGTTTTCGTTTCGTTTCTTTGTATCGTTGACAAGCTTTACATCTTTTAATATATTCTTAGATATCCTTCGTTATGTTTTCCCAATTAGTCAATTTTCTAATTTTCTGTACCGTAATGTCTTTTCCATAATGTCCTCCCATAATTCCTTCGTGAGCCTCCTTCATTATTTTTTCTTTGTTGATTTCTTTTCTTCTTAATTCATTCAAATAAACTTCCAAGTTTTTCTCGATTTCATACCATTTTTTAATTATTCTTTCTCTCTTAATACCCTCATAGTTGATTTTTATTCTTGTTGCGTTCTGTGTTTCTTTTGCTAAGAATTCCATTAATTTTTCTTCTGTTGCTTGTGGACTTAATTTTATTCTTTCTTCGATTGTTAAAGAACTTTTCTTTTCATCATGACCTGCTATACTTGTTACCTTCTTTGAAAAGCTTTTCTCTTCTTCAGGACTCGCTATCGATATTGCCATCTTTGAAGAGCTTTTATCTTCCTCAGGGTTTATTATCGTTGTTTCTATCTTTGAAGAGCTTCTCTCTTCCTCAGCAGTTGTTTCATTTTTGTTTTCAGTTAGAGCTTCACTAATTGTTTTGAATTCCACAATCGCGTTTTTGTTTAATGGTTTTACTGTATTTTCAAATACTTGTTTCTTTTCATTATCCCAATGACAGTACACTTTAATTGTCCATTTTTTTATTTCTAATTATTGGTTTGAGTACCACTATATAAGCTCGTTTCAAATAGTTTCAAATAGTAGTTCATCCGATTATCTTAAGTTCTCTAACCCTTTCTTCTTGACTGATATCATTATTGAATAAATCTTTCTCTTCTTCCTCTTTTGTCATGAATATTCTAGGTATTCTAGATAATGCATCAGCATTTGTGTTCAAAGTTCCCTTTTTGTAAATTACTTCATAATTATATTCTTTTAATTTGATTATCCATCTCATTAATCTACTTGTTGGATCTTTTACATTGAATAACCATGCTAAAGGTTTATGATCTGTAACAATTTTGAATTTCAGACCAAATAGAAAATGTCTGAAATGTTCTACCGCCCATACGATAGCTAATAATTCTTTTTCCGATGTATTTTCATAAATTATAAGTTGGTGAACCTACAGCGGAAGCAATCAAACGACATTTTAAATCTGTTTTGTGCACTTTTGATAAAGTATATGCTTTAGAAACTACACTATTATTTGTTTTTAATTTGTGAGCCATGTAATCATATATAAACCTTTTCTTTTCCCACCTGGTTGCAATATCATTACATCTTTGCTTCAAAGTTGGAACAAGACTAGTTTTTATATTTTTGTATAAAATGTCATTTTTTAATAGATTTTTAACCCTTGTTATGTAATCATTTCGATTTGCAGCTACAGTTATGTTTCCCTTATCAGCTTTCAGTACTATTAAATCCTTATGTTCATTTTGAAACTTTTCTGAAGGTTCATCAATTTTATTTATATTATTGAATTTCTTGAAAAATTGTGATTTGAGATTATTTGAGTTGTTGTTTTTCTGATATGAAATTTTAGTTCTTCATCTTTTACATTTTTTATGCAATTTTCCACATTAGCAATTATGTTATTTCTAGGAATCTTATTGAAATTGAAAGGAATACCATGTTTATTACCTAAAGCCAAAGTCTCAGCAATTTAATTTGAGATTTGAATATTTGATAAAAATTTAAAACAAATTTTTAAACGAAACTCTGTATATATCATATCAGATTCGAACTTTCTTTTTTTTAATAAGTCAAACTTTAGTATACATTTATTTCTTTTTTCATATTTTAATTTATTAAGACTCAAATTTTGTGAGTTGAAAAAAGACAAAATTGAAATGTCTTTAACACTATTTGAAAAAACGGTATTTTAAGCGATTAGATTCATGTCCTAAGTCTTTTATGTTATTCACCAAGTTATTGATTTCATAGTTTAAACATTTTTTTTTAATTAACTTAGTTCTTTCAAATTTAGAAATTGATTTATAAATTAAATTATGTAGATTACATTTGTCTATTTGATGTGGAATATGTGCTAATCTACAATAATAATTAATAATCTACATAGTTTAAATTATAAATTAATTCCTAAATTTAAGAGAGCTAAGTTAATTTTTAAAAAAGTTTAAACTATAAAATAAATTATTTGGTTTAAATTATTTAAAAAAGAAAGTTCGAATCTAATATGAAATATACAGAGTTTCGTTTAAAAATTTGTTTTAAAAATTTATCAAATATAAAAATCTATTAAAATATGACATTTTATACAAAAATATAAAAACTAGTCTTGTTACAACTTTGGAGCAAAAATGTAATGATATTTCAATCAGATGGGAAAAGAAATGGTTTATAAATGATTACATGGCTCACATTCTGTGGTTTCATTGGATGTAGTATCAATGTTTAATAATATTCCAATGGACCTTGCATTAGATTGTATAGAAGAAAAATTAAATTTAAACCATAATTTAACAAAAATCTAGAAAAATGAATTTAATATTGCTACTAGGACAGTATTAAATAATACCGTTTTTCTTTTAATAATAAATTTTTTAAACAAGTTTCAGGTTGTCCTATGGGCTCCCCATTATCCGCTATTGTATCAAATTTAGTAATGGAAGATTTAGAGAGAAGGGCTCTTCATAGTTTAACTTTTACTCCTATTATTTACAAAAGATACGTAGATGATATCCTAACAATTATTCCTACTGAAAAATAGATGAATTCATTCAGACTTTTAACAATATCGAAAATTCAATTTAGTTCACGATTGAGAAAGAAGAGAATAACTCTATTTCTTATCTAGATTGATTAATTATTAAAACTTCAGAAGGCAGTTTAATAAAAAATTGGTATAAAAAAGCATCTTGGTCAGGACATTATTTGAATTATTATTATTACACCATTAAGCCATTTCCCTTTAGGGGTAGGCGTGACTTTACTAAAAAGAGATGGAAAAACAAATCTTACATTAACGAGGGAATGTCATATCGTTTATAACACGTGGATCAATAATAGCCAAAGCTTATGCGCTTTCTAAGTCTTTTCCTTTAACAATAATTTTTATAAACAAGTATATGGTTGTCCAATGGGATCTCCATTGTCACCAATAATATCAAACATAGTTCTTGAATTTGTGGGAAAAAAGCTTAATCCAAATTAAATTTTAAACCGGGATTTTATAAAAGGTTTTGTCGATGATGTTTTTACCATAATTCCAATTGAAAAAATAAACGAGTTTGTTAAAATTTTCAACGGCATCGAAAAATCTATTTGATTCACCTTGGAAATTGAGGAAAGCAATATTTAAAATTTTTTAGATCTATCTATCATTACAACGGAAAATTAATGTTTAATTACGAATTGGTTTCAAAAACCGACATCATCAGGTCAATATCTTAATTATAATTCTCATCATCCCTTTTCGCAAAAAATTGGTTTAATAAAAAATTTAGTCGACAGTTGTATAAAATTGAGATATGTTGAGTTTCGGAGTAAAAATTTAAATTTCATTAAAGAAATTTTAGAATTAAATAATTATCCTCTACCACTCATCAACAGTGTTATTATAAGAAAGAGTTCATGAAATTCATAACAGTTTAAGCAACACTAAGAAAAACGAGTGGTTAGATAATCACAATGTAAATGATAAAGTGTCAACTATTCCATATATTCAAGGATTATCTGAAAGAATTAGCAGTTTTATTAAAAAGTTTAACATCAATGTTTATTTAAAAGTAGTCAAAAATGGTAAAATTGTTTCATAAAAAAATTCAAGGATGCAAAGGAAAATTTATCTAATGTAGTTTCCATAATTAAATGCACAAAAGAGATTGTGAAATCCGTAACAATAAAACTGGTCTTTCGCAACATGCTTGGAATTGTAACCACTTTTTCGATTTTAATTGCAACAACATAAAAATTTTAGCGCGAGAAAATATCTTTCACAAACGTAAATTTCTCGAATCAATTTTTATAAAAAAATATTTTGACATTTGTGTTAATTTACAATCAGAAAGATGGCATATTAATAATTATTACCAGTGCATTTTAAATTAATACTTTTTCCTTTTTGGAATTTGGAACTTCTTGCTGTCGCTTAATAAATGTACTACGATTGTTACGTTAAATCTTACCTGAGAGGTTATTTCTGTTTAATTTCTATATATTCTAAGTTCCTAACCTTGGATTCTGTTTTCACGAATCATCTGTGTTTCAATATGTCCGTCGAAAACAAATTAACAATTAAAAAATCACTATATATATCACGTTCGAAGAAAATCTGATTCTGAAAAAGAAAAAAGTACTTTCTTTTTTTCAGTTCTTTATAAGTTCTCGAAAATTTAAAAGTTTTTCTTTTGTCTTTTGATCATCCCATAGAGTCTCACAGAGTTCTACTCGTATATAATGGTAACAAATCTGTTACACTCTCTCGAAGGTAATTTCAAAATTTTTCCAATTTTAATTTTAATTCTTTTTAAGGGGGGAAATCGGTTTAGATGACTCAAAAAATCAAATTTTTTTATGTCATAAGTTGTTAGTAAAACTATCGAAGAATATATTCCCAAAGTTTCAATGAAAAAGTTTAATTCGTTCCGGTGTTACGACCCGATATTACGCGTAAGCCGACAAAATCGACGTAGCGCCTTGGAGACAAAGGATGCTCGGAAAACTCGAAAAGATGAATTGCAAGCTCAAAATTAGATTTATAAAGAAGAAAGAAGGATCACTATATGGTGTTGAAATCGCTGATTAACCAGTAAGTCATTAAAATAATGTCATTACCGTCTCGACTTTGTTCTTTTCAACAGTTTTTTTTAACTTATTTTTCTCGAAGCGACTTCTTTGGGACTTCCGTTCTCGATCAATCATTTTAATAATTAGCAGATGATTTTTTTATATTATCCCAAACCAAAAATCAATGTCTCCTGTTTACACATCCATAGAAAATTTAATTTTTTTGTTGAATTAGGTTCATATAAAAACTATATATGGGACGAAGCTAAATTTAGAACCTCATTGATTTCAGATAAAATCTGTGGCCTCCAGAATGTACGAAAATACATACTTTAAATAGTGACGTTTGATGGGCAGCAGCCGAAATCTTCCATGATTCTTAGAAAAAATATTTGAATATTTCACAATTTCTTCACAATTTCTTCTTAAACAAAATGAAAATCTTCAAAAAATCTCCGTCTTAAACATGTATACCCCCTTAAGTACTCTTTGAAATAATTTTTATCCTTCCAAATTAAAATTTGCTATAATCTTTACATTTTTAAAATACTATCAAATAAAATTCTTATTCTTTCATGTTATTGTTTGGAATAATTGTTGTTTTTCATTATTTTTCTTTGTCATGATTTCTATTTGGCCAAATAAGCATTTGAAATCCTTTTGATTTTTCAATTCGGTAAAAGAAAAATTATACAGAATAGTTCTTGGTCCCACGAGTCTCTGTAAAATAAATATTAGGAAGAATAGAATTTAGGGAATATGCATGCGTCTCTTGTTTTTAGATTATAAGACATATATGGAAGGCAATATCTACTTATTACTCGATACGTTGCACAGTGCGGTGAATTAGAAGATTGGGGTTCAAAATAATCCAGAGCCTACAATTTTCATCCGATTCCATCTTTTTTTTAAATCAAAGCTAATTAAATTCTGAAGAGGTCTGTCGAGGGCGATTTTGCTGAAAAGGCTCTGCCTGTTTCTTATTCTAGTTGCAAAATGCCAAAAAACCATAATTTTTCACATTTGAGCTGCCTGTTCTGTAGCATTCATTTATTTTACCTCAAACAGGTGAAAAACTGTTAGATTTACAATCGATTAACAAGTCCTCATGACTTAAATAAAGTTCGTGCAAACTGTTTAATTTTTATAAACAAATTTATAAACAAAATCGATTATTGCTGTACATTGAAGCCTGGAAGTTCTTTCCATCATGTTTTCACCGCGAAATCGAATGAAATTAATGATTCGTTGAAATCAAACACTAAAGCATAATTTTTTTTATTGTTATGAACAAATTTCTTGAAAAAATTTAACAAATAAGCGTCTCTGTGGATATCAAATGCATTTTTTCTGCTCAATCATCAGGTTTGCCTTCAAAAATAAAAATTCCAGAACAGAAATGAACAATAAAAAATGTTACCATTGTTATAAATGATACAGATTGACAAATGCATTAAACGGTCACTTTTTGATAGAAAAAATCCATTTTTTGTGCATAATTGTTCATTTTATCCCTAAATTAATATTCTGGTAATGGAAACTGACGTTCGCCAATATTTTTAATTCCTATTAACAATTCTGATTAACAAATGCATTTAATAGACGCTTTTAAATAGGAAAAATCTTTTTTGCGGAAATGTTGATTACATCATAAAAAATGAAACTCCTACGAAATACGTATACTGACATCCAATAATATTTCCCATTGTTATAAACAATCATGATCAAACATTTCTTTAAATAATTCTTTCGTTTAAAAGAAATCGGTTTTTTGGGTTCTATAGTTAATGTTCCTTTGAAATAAGGAACCGAATCGTAAAACGTCTAGACTTATAGTAACATCTTTTTCGAATATTATAAGCAATAAGGATAAACTAAATGATAAAGCTTAACCATTTTTGGACGAAAAATTTTGGTATTCAGCAGCGTTGCCCATTCTTGTCTCAATCATCTGCAATCAGCATTTACTGAACTTGTGCATCCATTGAAACAGGGAGCCTCACCTTAAGGGTTCTGAAGTTGTGTATGTAGGAATCTGTCATGATCAACAACTTGTTACACAAATCTTTGTTGGTTGCAATCCGACTGATTTTGCGGGTAATGAAATCCCTTATCCGCTTGAAAATCTCGTTATTCGTCTCTTGGAACTCTTTTGTCATTTGGCAAAGTTTTGCAGTTTGCTGGCAATATTCTACGAATTTGATAATGTCTATTCTCTTTTCAGATGTCATAGCTTTCAAAGTAACGCCGAATTTCTCGATTAATAGTATGTTAACCCCGGTAATACTCGAACTCAATTCAGGATCTTCAAAGAATCGTCGAGCTGTATTTCCACTATTAGATGTTCCAGTCTCATGTTGTGGAACATCTACCATCAGCTCCATTTCCCCCCAAAATTCTTTTTTAATTCTCTTCTTTACATCGCTCATTTTCTGTTTTTCATCGGCTAACTTGCTGCTCATTTGCAGAATTCGATGCGATACGCAATGTGAAGTATACATTCCATCCGGCGAATCCAAGCATGTAGTGTGGAGAGACTGAAAGAAAAGTTTTTGATCTTCACAGAGAAGAGTTTGACTTTTTCCAAATTTTTCATCCTGAAGGGCTTTGTGGAGCAAATATAAAATGACGATGATGATGGTGTATCAGTGAGTGCTATATAAACCTTTCTGTCAACCATGGACATTATCATTTTATGCGTGCCTTTGCAACGATTCCCACTTCTCCTTCGTTTCCTTCACGTAGCAGAATCGCATAATTCTAGAAAGTCTTGATGACCCAGGATGTGGATTTTGAAACATCTGCCAGTTTCCGTTCTATCTTCTCCAGTGCTAGCGGTACCATCGACAAAATTAAGATGCGTGCATCAGATTTACTAGGATCAGTGAAAGACTGGTTGTATGGATTATGTCCAGATGTCTGATCACATGCATACTTTGAAGTTAAAATAATTGAAAGATTAGGTCTGTCAACTACATTTTGAGGTATTATTCCAGGTATTTTCATCAAGCGAGATACTGTGTGATCCAGTAAGGCTTGCGTGTTAATTCTCACACCCTCTTCCGTTATGGTAATATGAGATTCTGGGGGGTAACACCTTTTTTTGGCATTTTTGGTATCAGTGTAGTGTGTATTTCCTGCTACTTCTGAATATGCTAGTTCGTCAGACAATTCATCGTGTTCATTATCATCATTTGACAAAAGTTTAATTATGTTATTAGCGATTTAATATTACCAGAAGATCGCAAAATACTCAGAAATGCACTATGTATTTCATAGTAAGAATAGCGTTCCCGAATTTTGAGCAGTTTTGATCTCTTAGTTGATTTTTTGCTGTTCTCAAAATCGTCTGAAGGTCTTTTCCCGGACAAACTCCAACGAATTGCAAAGAGAAATCTAAAAGCAGTATTCACAAATCTGCACTTTATAAGAAATAGTCCTCACTATTTGGACTCAAGAGTCGTAAACAATGAAAGTCGGAAAAACAAAAAATCCATTTGATACGTGCGTGAACTTTTCACCATCCTTCCAAAAAAACAGCGTAGTAATTGAACGTCGAGTAACGAGAAAAATGTGAGAACCGAAACAAGTGATAAACAAAACAACTGAAAATCAAGAGAGACAAGTGATTTTCAGTTGTTTCGTGTTTAACTTGTTGCGGTTTTCACATTTTTTTCGTCACTCAACGTTCAATTGCTACGCTGTTTTCTGTTTTTGTGTTTTCCCGACTTTCATTATTTACGACTCTTGAGTCGTAGGAGTTTTAATTTTTTATGATATAATCAACATTTCATCAAGAAAGATATTTTTCCTATTTGAAAGCGTCTATTTAATTTAGGGATAAAATGAACAATTATGCAAAAAAAATGTATTTTTTCTACCAAAGAGTGACCGTTTAATGCATTTGTTAATCAGTATTGTTTATGACAACGGCAAATATTTTTATTGTCCATTTCTGTCATAGAATTTTCATTTTTGAAGGAAACCCTAATGATTGCACAGAAACAATGCATATTATATATACAGAGGCGCTTATTTATTACGTTTGTTTATAACAATCAAAAAAATTATGCTTCAGTGTTTGATTTCAACAAAACATTAATGTCACTTGATTTTGCGGGGAAAAATGTGATGAAAAGAACTTCCAGACTTCAATGTACAGCAATCATTGATTTTGTTGATAAATTTGTATATAACAATTGAACAGATGGCCCGAACTTCATCTAAGTTATTAGGATTTGTTAATGGATTGTAAATATATCAGTTTTTCACCTTTTTGAGGTAAAATCAATTAATGCTACAGAACAGACAGCTCAAATATGAAGTATTATGGTTTTTTGGCATTTTGCAACTTGAATAACAAACAAACAGAGCCTTCTTAGCAAAATCGACCTCGACATACCTCTTCAGAATTTAATTGACTTAAAAAAAAAGATGGAATCAGATGAAAATTGTAGGGTCTGGATCATTTTGAACCCCAATTTTCTAATTCGCCGCACTTGGCGTTGTTTTTTTGTAAGATAATATAAAAGGCTGTTTTTGGATCCGTAATTAAGAAATGATTTTCTTTCCTTTAAAGAATTCTAGTTTAAAGTACAAAAATTGATCGATATTTTTGTTTAATTGTCACTGTTTTAAAAAGCAGTTACTATAAGTCACTCTCTCTAACAAACAAACATTATAAGGTACTTTTTTACACGAAAAGGTAATTTCAGAATTCTTAAGCCTTTCAGACTCCACCCCGTAATTACTTCTGACACTCTCATTAGATGAAACTCTCTTTTTTATCGACTTAGCTGTTACCGTTTGAGCTGCTACCGACTGCATGACAAATCGGCGCTGATTGCGCGACGCTATAGCGCGAATTCTGATATTTAATTCTTTTACGTGAACTCGTGACATGAGCAATTTTTTCGTGGTTCATGCGCTCTGTGGCCCCTCATCTAAATCTCAACAAACGCATTTGAATTTATTATTAAAAATATTATTTTGAACTTATCTGATATCAAAATTTCTAAAATTTGAATCTATTCTCAATCAATTTTAATTACTGTTTATTGCGAGCTCCTGACAAATTTCGCAGTCGTCAAATATTAATTCATAACATTTATTCATCTGATCGACAAAAATTTACATAAGATCATGTGCAGAAAATAAAATGGAAATGTTAATAAATATTAAAGTATCGTTTGTGGCCTTGCAAAGAGTTAGGGAGAGGAAAAAGTTTATTTATGAAAATAATGATTATCCACGGACGCGTTTAGGGTTTACAGCAGAAGTTTGACTTCTATCTTTCTCTATCGTTAATCATGCAATCTCTATTACCCACAGACCCTTCGTAGTTCGAAGTTGTCTACTCGCTGCGATAGTGCTGCTTTGACACAGCTGATATGTATGCCAGACCAAATTTGTTTATTTGCATTTCAAGTGGAAGCATTAGTTTTTGCATTATTTGTGCATAATGTTCGTGACCGATATTTGTTGTTTTTCCCGACTTTGATAAATATAAACCTCATAACTAGCCCATTGAAAACTTTGAAAATTGCTTCCAATGGTTTACAGCGAGGTCGCCATTACCCCAAAATAGTAATTAAAAAAACTTTTTCACAATTCTAATTAGTTAGGACCAGAAACATATTCCTGCATGCCCTTTATTTAGCGTTCCAAATTTTTAACACGATATCTCATTTTGTGTGGACGTAAGTTGGGAAAGGAAAGTACCGATCCAACTTCCACTTGTATTTTCTTCGACATTTTTTGCTTTTCAAAACTTCCACCGGAACAATGCAGAGACATGGACTTTATTACCTCTTCTTTCATTTCCCAAACTTTCAGAGCGATACCTCATTTCGTTTAGACGTAAGTTGGGAAAGAGAAATTGAGGACCAGGTTTAGTCACGTGGCCCTCTCGTCACATGGCCTTAAAAAAATTTTGTTAATCTGAAAATTTTCCTCTACATCCAATTTAACTTTCTCGTCATGGATTACCTACTGTATGCGGTGGCTTTCCAAGCACCATTCAAATCTACAGCCTTCGCGATCAAACATCAAGAGCGGAGTTAATTTGAACTTTAAAGTATGTTGCTGCTAATTTCACTGCTGATTTGTGTTATGACTTGAGAAATATTTTTCGGCCTATGTTCAGCGTGAATCAAATCACCGAGAATTTTACTCTTGGCCACACCAAGGCTACTTATCTCCTGAACGATGCGGTAGTTCCCTTTTTTAGGCCGGTCCAACATAAAGACATGGAAGACTCGTTTTTTAGTCTTTTATATAGCGAAAAGACAAATGCGGCTGGGCAAAAGGAACTTCAGAGCTCTGTGAGAAATTAGTCTAAAGAGGGGCATGGTATAGTTTTTTAACATTTGGAAAGGGGCCATTCATATACCACATGGACACTTTATTGGGGGAGGGGGAGGGTATGGCAAAATTCCACGCTTGTCCACGAGGGGGCGGGGGGGGGGTCGGTCTAAAATTCACGTGGACACACATTTCCCTAAATCTGTAGAAACTATATTGAAATGAGACAAGGTGTACTCTAGACATACTCGAACTTTTATATTGTTGCTTGCACATAATAGAATTTTTATCTTTATGTTTATCATATTTTTTTCACTACTTTTTCTTTGTAATTCAAATCATCTTTAAACTCACGTTCCTAAGCTATTTCGAATTTTTCAGCCAATTCGTCGCTCCTTTTAAACTTCTTGCAGTCCGGGAACTCTGGACAATTCTATATGGACGTCATTTTAGTACTCACTAAAATTTCAGGTTCTTTTGTGTTCCCAGTCAACAGTTCGAAATTCGTTTACTGACTAACAGCTTTTGATGCATTTTGCAACAATTTATCGTTAAACTGGTCAAAAATTCGAGTGAGAAATCGTAATTTTAGTACTCTTCAAACCCACGGGGAATGATTGTTTGGATGCTAAAAACTAACAATAAGTTTGACTGTCAGCTCCTGAGTGGTGCCAAAGTTGACTGGCAGGCTGTCAAAAACGTCAAAAATTCGAGTGAAAAAACGTCATTTTAGTATTCTTCAAACAAAGGTGGAATGATTGTTTGAATGCTAAAAACTAACTAGAAGTTTGACTGGCAGCTCCTGAGTGGTGCCAAAGTTGACTGGCAGGCTGTCAAGCATATAAAAAATGACAGGATGAAAATGAGAACGACGAGAAAATTGACGAAGATTAGGCTCGTATATTTGATTTGAAAAATCCTATGAGAAAAACGAAGGACCCGACTGTGCGTAAAGTTGTGAAAGCCTTCCTTACTCTGTCTCATGGAAATGCCGATGATGAGAGATGGTTGTCAGTTTCTGGGCGTATCCTTGTAGATGACAAAGATTCTGTGAGAGAAGGACCGATGAATTCAATGCTCACAGTCAATTATGTGCTTAAGCTTAATTCTGCAAGGTGCACCCGTAACAGTTATGCAAATTATTTAAAGGCGCAGAAGAAAAATAAAGAAAAAGCTATGTTATCTAGGCGTGAAGAAGAAGAGATGTAAAATGATGAAAAAGAAAAACTGCGAAAAATATCTGAAAGCAGGAGGAAATTGCACTCCGAAGAAGAAAAGCTTGCCACTTCGAGAAAATAAGAACAGAAATTAAAACATTCTAACAAGATTGTAGAAGAAGCTAACGTTAGTTTAAAAAAAGCTCTGTAAAAGCAAAACGTGGAGGATATTCAAGTCGTGCAGTCTATGCTTGTAGCATTATGCAAATTGCAAAAAGAATCAGAAGAAAAACGAGAAGAAATTAATTCAACCGAGGGGACAGGGCATTTGTGTTAACGGTTCCTTTAGTTTGTAATAAGCTAAATTACAATTTGTTTGACTTGTACAATTTATTCTAAGAAATGGCAACCTTGATATCCACCTCCAAATACAGCACTAGATTTTTATCTTATCTTGTCAATGCCAGCCGATCAAATATATGTGTAATTAAATCGAAATTTTAAAGGTAATAAGTGTTTTTATGGGCATAATAGGCCTCTTTTTGCGTGAACATTAGTAACTTATAGTTACTTCTTTGTTTAAAATAAGTCATTTGTGTTACGTTTTTGAGGTACATCAGCCTGCGGCATCCGTGCACATATACGAATTGCAATAATCATACGTACTCATAATAATTATCATTTGTAGGACCGTGTATATAATGCCGTGCTGTACAAAATGTGCAAATTAGATGTAAGGTATGTGAAGACCTAAATATTTGACTTGCTGGAAAATTTGTAAACGTAGAGGGCTAACTGGCGCCGGGCATAGACGAAATGCGCTGTAAATATTTATAGAAAACACATGGCGCCTCTTAAGGGGCGAAAAGTCTGTAACTCGATACCACATGTTGGGCTCACTACACGCATTTTGTAATTTAGACTTGGAAATCTATCGATACTTTCAATTAAAATCCGGAATATTTATTATTTCTACAAATCAGATGTGGGATTGCCTACACGCGTTTTATGTCTTGAGGGTCAGTCAACAGTTGGAATAGAAATTGATTTAAATAAAATTATTTTCTGTGAAGTTTAAAGTGCGTGATTTGTGAGAATGGATGAAGGTGAACAATATAGACGTCAATCGCATACGCGAAGGTATTTACGTGAGGAATGCAGGCACTGAAATCGAAAAGAAGACCGATCTAGCAGCAGAGATTGATTTCGGAGACAGTCATCACACGTATCGCAAGACTTTTAGAATTTTTGACCGGAATTGTCAGCTTGGATTCAAGGTGACTAAACAACAATCATCTCCTGAATGAGAAATTCTTACCGGAGTTCGATCCAGGGATGAAAAATCCATTCGCATCTAAATGGACAGAAACGATCGATTATTGTAGTATAGTGTATGATTAGGATGATAACCTAAAACTTTATTTGTTTGGATACGAATTTATATTTAACGCCAAACTGTGATATGACGGACTGGCGGATTTCTTTTTGAGCTGGGAATTATATTCGCATGCATTAATAAAGTAATTTCCTGGAGATGAGAGTTTTCATTGATTGTTTAATGATTCGGCTGCTTACAAAAGTGAGTCCGGATAGAATCTGCAAGAGTATTGTTTTACTAAATTGTGTAAAATTGACAAACTAAAATGAAATATTCTTGAAAATAAAGTAATCGGCATTATTGCACATTATATTTATTATGAGGCCATTCGAACAGTGATATTCAAAGCAAAAATAAGCACGATCGTGGAACTTACTAAAATGCTATGTTTTTTCCCAACGCCTGATGAAATGAAAGAAAATAGAGAGAGAGAGTAAAGAATCAAAAGGCCCAAATAGATCCGAAAATTTAAAACCAACCGGTCGAGAAAACGACGTTGTAAAAGCGCTGCTTTTACACGTGTTATAAGCCGGGTCATTTAAAGCGCAATTGTCCAGACGTACTAAATAATAAGCCCCGTACTTCGGATAATGATAAATATAAAAAACTTTTTGTAACATGTTGACATGGTAAATGAACTGGCCATGTAGAGTAAAAATGTTCCAAGAAACGCGACGAACCAGCAACAGCAAAAAAAGATAACTAGAGCTTGCACCTCGGTCATTAGCGGTCATATCATAAATGTATTATAAATGGCACAGAGAAAGATTGTATAATCGATTCAGGAAGCAATTTTTCATTTATTTAGTAGAAAAATGCTCGTGAAATGCATCTTGAACCTGAAAGGACTGATAACGCAATCATGAGGTTAAATAAGTCAATAGGTTTGCCAATGGCTCGATCAAAAATAAGGGCTGAAATAGACAGAATTAAATTTGCTCCAATAATTTACAGTTTCCAAGTAAACAAACTTTGAAAGAAATATAACTAGGGTCTGAAATGCTCCCGGTGCCAGATGTGAAAGTCATATGTGATGCGTCTGAAGTTCATGGAAATCAATTTGAAGTATATTTTGTTACGCACAAATTTAAAACTATTCAAGCTTATGACGTATTATGTAATAGAATCATGGAATGAAAATTAAACTTGACAGTGAAAATCTAGTTGTGTATCTACCGTATCGAATGATTAAATTTGATTGCGACAATTTAAAAGAAATAATTACAGGATTAGAAGCCAGCACTATTATTCGGGAGAGTACATCGCTTTGTGCAATCCCTATATTGCTAGTAAAGAAAACAGGCAAAATTACAGAAAATATGTGTGTCGATTGAAGAGCACTAAAAAAAACGTATGCAATATACCAATATTTGACGATGAAATCGATCACTTATGCAGTGTAGTTGCTGCCATTTTTTCAATTTCGAATATTTTTAAGAGATAGTGGTTTATCCAGTGGAGAATCTTATATGATTTGAGAGAAAATTTTAGTTTTTTGATTTCAGACATCCTGACGTGATCTGCAACTGCAGATTAACATTAACATTAAATTTCAAATTTTGTAGAATTTTTTAAAGAGGTACTACATATAATCGCAAAATTTCACACCATTCGACATTTGTGACTTCTGATGCCATGATGAGTATTTACGCGTTACATTCGGTTTGTTAAATGCACCGGAATATTTCAAGAAAATAATCATTTCAACTTTTCGAGAAACAGATGTTACGAGGGTTATCCCAAAAGCAATGCACAGTTGCTCGAACTCAAAAAATATTAATTAAAGAAGATACAAGTACTCACAGGACTTCAATATAATCCCCTTTCTTATTAATGCACGCTTGCCAGCGGCGTGGAAGTGCTTGGAATCCGTTCAGCGTCATGTTCTTATGAAGCATCCGAATCTGTCGGGTTTCTTCTCTTCGGATGTCTTCTAGCTTTGGAAAACGCACCCACCCCCTCAGGGGTACCTTCAGCATGAGGAAGAGATCAAAGTCAGGTGGGCTCGGATCAGGACTTTAAGCCGGCTGGCGGAGCCGTTCCCAGGCGTATTTTTCGAATCGCTTGTTGAGCGGTGCATTAATGTGCGGGCGCGCATTATCCTGCAAAAGCAAAACACCATTTTGCAATATTTCTGGACGCCATTTACAGACTATTGGGCTTAAGACATTCTGAAAAAAGTGTTTGTAATATGCTCGAGTGACATTAGTACCCTTTGGAACTCCATGTGTGGCGATTACGCTTCGTTTATCGCAGGCAAAGATCATCATTTCTTCCATTTTCGATTGTTGGCAAGGAACTTGTCAAGATACCATTCATATGTCTTGGAAACTCTCACAATGGTAGAGGCGACAAAAAAAATCTCGGGTGCACGTATTAGGTACCAAGTTCACTTTGGTCACTGATTGTAGCCATAACCGAGCGACGGACAAAAAAAAAGATCTCCTTGCGAGAATCGTTCGATTTCATCTTATTTACAGATTTTTAAATTTGGTGTTATTTACTAACCAGGCACTCAAGTCTCACATGTAGACTATTTAGTAGAAATTGTATTGAATTTTTATCCGCTGACATCACATCATGCAAATGAATTAAGTTCGCTCAGTTGCTGGATGATGAAATTAGAAGAATCAGCGATATACTCGCACCAAGCGATGTTCAAGATAATGTAAAACGATACTTTGATCAATGTGATTTAAAATGGGGAGCAGTATTTCTTAAAACAGAAACTGGGAAAATGTGGCTTGTTCTACAAGCAGCTCGATGAAAATTTGGTGAAATGTGTTGCATTGATCAAGGACACTTCACTTTAGAGAAAACAATTGAAAAAATGAAAGAAAATAATTGGTTCAAAGGAATTTGACAGTTCGTGGCCAAATATGTAAATGCTTGCTTATAATGCTTATACTAAAATTTACGCCCGGAAAGAAGCCTGGAGGTTTGCACCCCATATAGAAAATAACCATACCATTTCACACTTTACATTTAGACCACATTGGACCCTTCACGTGTAATTTTTATAAAAACATTCAGATTTAACTGTTGCTGATGGATTCATTAAACCTTGCATTATCGAGGTATTAAACATATATTAGATGCTGTAGATATCCCAAGTATTAATGTCCAGTGTGAAAAGGTTAATCAAACTGTACTAGGCTCTTGGCAACTACCTGTGCGGGTGAAGCAGAAGACACTTGGGATCAGGACGTGAAGATGGTTCAGAGAGCTATAAACAATACCACGAAACGGAGCACGCGAAGTACCCCAGCAAAGCTTTTTAATGGATTTTAACCGTAGAGTGGGGTCGATAAGTTATTATTATTATCTGCGATTCAGGAATATTTGGATCAGGATGCTTTACAGAAAATATGTGATAAGGTCAAAAACAATTCTGACGAATAACAAAAGAGGCAGAAGAAATCTTTTAATGCAAAGAGGTTCGAGCATTCCAAGTTCCAAGTAGCTGATATAGTCATGTTGCAGTCCAAATCAGCACCAGCGGAGGGAGACAGCCGGAATTTAAAAGACAAGACCAAGGGTCCTTTTACGGTCGAGGTTGTTTTTTTAATGATTCCTATGAGGTCGAGGACCTTCGCGATATGAAAAAAGCTCCGGACCAGAAATCACAAGTTCTGACGTTTTCTACTGGTCAACGAAAACGTCTGCTTTACTTGTGGAGAATGCTGGACCATTTGATAGTATCACGATTCGGAAACACTGAAGTGTTTTCCATGGTCACGGTTTACGTGGGATTTTCTTCTTGGCGAAAGTCCAGTCCAACTCACAGTGGCGTTTCAGGTGGAGCCGAGCTTGCACTCACATCGTTGATCGAGCGATATAAGAATAAATATTTTTAAATTGCATGTGGATTTTAATGAAAGTGCCTGTTTAAATTCAGGTAAATTGAGAGCGATACGGATGGTATGGAATTTACAAATATGTATTAATATTCAGTAATATCATACGTTTTTTGGTAAATCTCGAAAGTACTCTTTTGTCCACGGATGGCCACAGCTTTTCAAATCATTTTACATTCATCGTGATATCTTTCAACTGAACTATGGAATAAATCTTGCCCGCATTAAACCGTTTTTGTGTGATCACCATTTATGTGATAATTTTGACTGCGGAGGCAGAGCGCGTCCTGAGCCGCACAGTGGGACGAAATCGCGAATAGTTGGCCAACAGTATAAAATGTTCATAAAATAGGCCAAATTCTGTTACTCGAGTTTTTTTGGGATCTCTGATTATGAATCCAATGTCAGGAATTGCAAAAACAGAATGGCTGACCCAATATGGGAGGTGAGTATGCTAAATAAATGTTTGATTTCTTGAATCATTGGTACAAGCAGGTTTTCAAGCTCGCTGATTAGGCATCCGGTGTCAAAAATTTGAAAAAAATCATGGATCCATCAAGGCGGACTTTGTTTTCTAAATCAGCCAGGTTAAAAAAACAATTTAGCAATTGTTCAAATAATCAAAAGTTGAGCAGGCATTCTCGCCCGCCATATTAAATCCGCCAATTTTTATAATTTTTGACATCGGATTCGCAATCAGCTACCTTAAAACCCCCCTTATACCAAATTCTTGAAAATAAAAAATTTATCGTGCATTAGATAAAGGTTTATTTTTCGGTATGCTGGCCTTAAAAAATTGGCTTGCTCACACTTCCATTTTTTACTAAGACCACTAGCTATTATATCCTGGTCTATCTTACTTCGTATCGACTCGCCTCGCACTCATGACCGTACTTTTTCCTTTGCCTCGCATTGTCAAATTCTGCATCAGCGGCTAATGCTTAATACTTATCCACTATTTACAATATTTAAATTTTCCTTATACCTACTTTTTCTCCGGTTCATAATATTTTCTTTGTCACTCCACTTCCTCCTTCGTTCGGTTTCTTTCCATCTTACCCAGCACTCCCTTCACTCATGTTACTGCCCTTTTATCTCCGCTTTCATTTATCAATACCACCATTTTTATCCCACTCCTTTGTACCTCCTCACACTCCTCGAAACAGTGTTTCGCTCTTGCATCGCTCCTACGCTCTCTCCCTTGAAATAATCCACGTATAGTTCCTGTTCAATCTTGACTCCCTTATTCTTTCCTCTCTTGCTGCCATCTTTTTCTCTATGCCCTTCATCTTTACCAACCCACATCTCTTCCTAACTTTCTCGTGCACCCTTCGCACTCCATCCATCTGCAGTCCTTTCGTTCTAAAATACCTTTCCCTATGATCCTATATCTTCCTACCCCTAGTCCTATTCTCCTTCTTCCACCTTTTTCCTATCTCCTTCCTGACCATATAGTTATTTGATGGTTTAATTAATCGCAACTTTGAGTGTGGTTTACAAGAGAGACCACTAGCACACTCGTTCGCCGTTAGCGAGAGACTGACTCAGAAACTGGTGAGAGAATCGTAGTCGAATTAATTCGCTTAAGCTACTTGAATGATGAAAGAAAAGGAGGTAATCTAATGTGCAATCTGAACATCCTGCGGGGGGGGGGGGGGGGGGGGGGGGTAACACGATGGATATAAGAAATAGTAATAATATAAGAAAATTCAACATAGTTGGTACTCCCGTTCACGATTCAGTAGTGAACACGGTTCAGATGAGTTTATTGTTTGAACTGGCAGTAAGGCCAGTTGATTAAGTCCCCTTTTATAGATTCCTTTTGGTGTCTGTATCGTTACCGCACGGGCCAAATCGTCGGTTCCAGGATGTAGCTGTTCGATGCGTGCCAAACTCCACTTAGCAGGTGGCACCTTTTCTTCCTTTAAAAGGACGATGTCTCCCAGTTTGACCTGATTAGTCTTCACTAACCATTTTGAGCGTTGTTGAAGATGATGGAGGTATTCGCGAGACCATTATCTTCCAAAAGTTGTCTTGCATTTTGGAAGGCATCAGTTAGCGAGGGCTCTGGGACTGCTGTCATAGGACCACCAGTTAGAAAATGACCAGGCGTGATGACATTTATCAAAGTTGGATCATTTGGATTTGGGTGAAGCGGTCTTAAATTGAGGCAAGCTTCGATTTGACACAAAACGGTACTTATTTCTTCGAAGGTAAGACAAAAATCTGCATTTATCGAGCGTTCTAGATGGTGTTTTACTGATTTCACACCAGCTTCCCAAATGCCACCAAAGTGAGGTGCATTCGGCGGAATAAAAGACCAAGCTGTCCCCTGGTTGGCAAGGTCTTCAGCCACTTTGGTGATTATCCTTGTAGCGCCTCGAAGTAGGAATTGTAGCTCCTGTTCAGCTCCTTTGAACGTGGTCCTGTTGTCACTAAATAGCCTTGAACAAGTACCCCGTCGAGAGATGAAGCGTCTGAATGCGGCCAGGAAAGTATTAGAGGTGTAGCCAGATACTGCCTCCAAATGTATCGCTCTGGTTAAGAGACAGATAAAGAGACAGATATATCCTTTATATGATTCAATTCCTCGTCCTGGTGAAGCTCGAAAGTTGTAAGGGCCAGCGTAGTCTACTTCGGTACAAGCTAACGGCCTCGACTCAGAGACTCGGTCAGTTGGCAGCTGGCCCATAAATTGAGTGGGTGTACGCGCTCTAAAACGCTCACATGTCACGCAACTGCGTATGACACGATGAATCAGGATTTTGGCTCCGATAATCCAAAATCTTCTCAACACTTGGCTCAAGGTCAATTGCTGCCCTCCAGGGAGAGTGATAGTGTGTGCTTGTGTGAGCTTAGTAGAGAATTCTGAAGACGAACTCCTACTCTCAAGATTGCATTACCGTCCAGGAAAGGTTATCGTTTTAATTGGGGATACGTTTGTTTTGGCTAGGATCAGATTAGACTGAAGAGTGCCATTTTTTCTTCTAGAGACAAGATAGACTGCAGCTGAGTAAGCTCGCTGTGAAGCATCAGAGAATCCATGTAATTCCTACGGAGCAGCATAGTCAGAGGTTCCAAGTAAACGCGGTATTCTTATTTCTTCTATAGGGCCGAGCTGTTAGCTGAAGGCATTCCATTCAGACAAAAGATCTTCAGTTAGCTCTGAGTCCCAATCCAGTCCAGAAATCCACAAATTCTGTAAAAGTACGTTGGCTCTGATGAGAAATGGTTCATTGGTCATTGGCTCTTTTGATAACGGAACACTAAAGTGGAAGCAGTCTGATGATGAGCCCCATTTCAATCCCAAAGTGAAAACGGAATCTTCAATTTCAAAAGTCCTATCTGGGCGCGAGTGAGATCCATAAGACTCTGAAAGCAACTCAGGTGAGTTTGCTGTCCATTTGCTTAAGGTGATTCCAGCTGAGCTGAGAATGGAAATCAGTTCTTGTTTTTTTTTCTAGCGGAACCCAATGGAAATCGTTGTTGCTCATCATTTGCTAGTTGATTCAAGGTACGGATAGCCAAGAATGGCGCAGCCCTAGTACCGTATGCGATTGTAGCGATACAGTAGTCTTGTAGGTCTTCGCTTGGTTCTGGTCTCCAAACTATTCTCTGCAGGTTACAGTCAATGTCGTATACATTTATTTGACGAAAAATTTTAACGATATCGGCCGTGAACACGCACTTGAAGAGTCTCCAACATGACACAAGTAACCAGATATCCTTTTGAAGCTTTTGTCCTGAATGCATCAAATCATGCAACGACGTACCTGAGTCGGAGCGTGAAGATCCATTGAATACAACTCTTATTTTTGCAGACGAATCATTTTTTTAAAGATTACATGATGAGGTAGATAGTAATAGTTCTCAACCTGAAGATCTTATTTGCTTACTGGCCTCATGTGATTTAAGGTAAGGTATTCTATCATGCATTTGTTGTAGGCTTCTTTAGCCTGAGCATCTCTTAAGAATCGTTTCTCGTTCCGTGGGAAGACCGAAATTGCTGTACGGCGAGACTCTCCTAAGTCATTTGGACACCCAGATAAGGGAAATCGAAGAACATATCGACCTGTGGAGTTCCTATAATAGTTATTTTTGAATAATAGTTCACAATCCTGCTCTTCTAACTTTAAGAAGGTTCTTTTTGGAATTTTCTCCAATTCCCAGAAAAGTCACAATTGATTGTTAAGATAGTAGTTTTCTACAGCATGAAGAACACTGGAAGACTCGAAAGTATCATCTTCTTTATGATCTACAGGACGACCAAACAGAACCCAACCGAAACATGTGTTCAGTAAAGTGAGACTGTTTAATGGACCTTGCCTTAGGCCCTTACGTAGTACATGTCCGAAGAGATCAACCCCTATCAGACAGTCGACGCGTACTTGTCGATGATACTCCGGGTCAGCGAGTTCAAGGTTTCTCAAGTGAGGCCAGTCCTTAAACTGAAATTTCTTTTTCGGAAGCAAGTGGATAAGAGACTTCATGACTAAAGCTTGCATTGGAAGTTCAAACTGTGAGTCTCGAGAAGATCTGAGTAACAGATCGACCTGATAACTAGAAGATTCCCAAAGATCTACAGGTCTACTCATGTTTAAAAATGCGCGAATGAATTCATTCGTGGCACCCAGAAGACGTAAGATTTCGTCAACTGATTTTTTTAAGCTGAAGGACAGGAGAGCAGCTTACGCATATGAGCCGCAAGGATAACGCGTTTGTTGTCATAAGCCTAACTAGCGTTGTCCAAGCTTCTTATTGATTAGCGCTGCTAATTGACATCTTTTTAAAACGATCTGAAGCTTTACCCTGAAGTGCATTTTTTAAATAATAAAGTTTCTGAACATCTGAAATACTAGTATCGTGAACCATTAATTTGAACATATCTCGTAAAGTTTTCCATTCGTGTTGCTCACCACTGAATTTTGAAAGAGGGAGCGAGGATGAATGTTTGAAGGAAGTTTCTAAACAATGTGATACAGGACTCATGTTTCTATTACCTGATATTTTCCCTGGGATTGCGTTGAGGTTTTTTTTAGTATTATGTTGAATTGATTTTTTGAGGCGATGTAATCCGCTTCTACCTCGTCAAATTTATTATCCACAACGTAAGAATTTTTAGCGTAGCCCGGATCCGATACTATCACAAAATCCTGGTCGTAAAAGTCCGACCACTATTTTTCCAGCGTAGCAAGTCTAGTTTCCATTTATGTTACAGATTTCATTACCTACTCTCTTTGTTTCTTAGTGTTGTCATAGAATCATGTAATTAGCTCCACTATCGCTAGCTGTTTATCTACAAGTGACGTCATGATGACTTTCGAGCGAAGGAGTACACAGTAGACTTATGTTAGGTATCCACTAAATACATCAACCGACAAGGCGAATCGGTATTCTCCTGTTCAAAACAAAAACAAGTGGTCACTCCACACAGGAAGAAAATCGTTTAATAATATGATTATTTAATTTCACCGTCAGTTGCTTGTTTATCACTAGGGATTAAGTTAAGTAGCTATCCATCTGAACTCACAAATACTCTACTATTCTACATGAGTCAGATAGCATAGGCTGCTTTTGAGTGAGCAAGCAGCTGTAAGCTTGAGAAAAAAGGGAACGAATAGATGATCACTGTAATCCACTATAAAATTACGCGATTAATTTGCATTAAGTTTATTTACCCGTTTCGAAGGACCAATTTTGTCTATAGTTTTAAGTTTATTTAAATTATAGAACTCTAAATAAGATGTATTGTTAGGTGCTGGAAGAAGGTTTGTAAGAAGGTTAGAGGTATGGGATTCAAAAGAAGGAAAATTGAGAACACATTACTTTACTAAAATATTGATCACTGTATTGCACTTAGTTTTATAATACTATGGTTTACATTGATGGTTTAATTAATCGCGACTTTGAGTGTGGTTTACAAGAGACACCACGAGCACACTCGTTCGCCGTTAGCGAGAGACTGACTCAGAAACCGCTCATGGATTCGTAGTCGAATTAATTCGCTTAAGCTACTTGAATGATAATAGAAAAGGAGATAATCTAATGTGCAATCTGAACACCTAGTGTCCACTTTACATATTTCTCCTGTATCCTATTTACTTTCTCACTTTCCTTCCACCTCCATACCTTCACTTCATTATATAAGACACTAATCACTAGCGTATCGAACAATTCAGTCATCCTTACAAAATTATCTGCGAAAAACTCCTTCCCAAGCTCTCACATCTGCCTTATCACAAATTTTGCCCTTCAGACTTTCTCTTTTCTGTGACTATCCACTCCCTAATTTCTCCGAAGCAGGAAGTCTAGGTGCAAAAACTCTTCACCTACTGTACCGCCTTTTACATCGCCGCTTTTTGCTAGTAGCACTATGTCATTAGCATACGAGAGTGACAACATCCTAACCTCTTCTACCCTTATTCCTCCTATTACTCCGGACACTAGCCTACCTTCCATATCCGCAATTAAAATCGCAATAAGTGTTTGGATACGCAGACAGCCTTTTATCAACCCCCTATCTATGCAGAAACCCTCTGAAATTAATTCCGCTCCTTTCACCCTATCTTTCTTTTCTTCAAATACTATATATTGGGCATCTCTCTTCTTCCCTGCCCCCATCGCCTCTTACAAGCTCTCCCTATCCACCTAAGGAAACGCTTCTTTTAGATTCACAGAATACGCGTACACTGTCAAACCATTATAAGCTAATTCTCTATTCACCCTGTTGACAATCTCGCCCCCATAATACTTTTTTTATTGCGTCCTTTAGCCTGTTACTTACCTTCAGTATGCTAAACAGCCACGCTTCGGTCTCTACCCGCCCAACCCTATCTATACAGACCTGTTCAACTTCCTTGTCTGCTTCTCTATCTTAACGTCATTTAGCTCTTCTCCATCTACCTCCGTCGCTCTTATAATCCCCTAATCTTTATTCGGTAATTCTAAATCCTGAAATCATCTTTTACAAAATGACCCCCATACCTAAATTTCTATATTTTTAATTACCCCTATCCTACGTTTCCTGAACCTATTCATTATTTTCCACACGTCTTCGTTTGGCTCAAAATTTCAAGACTCCTCCTCCAGATTTTTCCATTCATTCTTTCTAGATACTTTCTTTTGCACAAACCCTTTTATTTTTTTTATAACTTCCCATATCTCTTCAAATGACACCTACTCGAAGCTAACCTTTGCCAACTGCTCCTGATACTTCTCTATCGCCTTTTCCATGTCACCCTTTCCCCTAATGACCCTTCTCCCCGACCTTTCATTCTGCCACCCTATCCCTTTATCCGTAATAATGATGGCTAATAGTCTAATTCTACCCTCCCTTTTACTGCGAATTTCTCTGCCTCCTTCCAACCTCGCATAGTCCTGACCAAATAGTCTATCACCGATTCCCGTAACTTATTCACATACGTGTATTCTCCCTCTTCATCCCCTGCTACCGCATCATTTGCGACCCCGTAGCCTCTATCCTCCATCTAGTCTCTTATAATCTCGCCTCTTAATGTATTACGTTATTAAAACGAAGATTCTAATTTCTTCATTTTATTTAAATAGATAAAACAAAACTTTAAACAAATTTTTTCCCCAGGGCTGTTAATTTATTAAAAGGCGTGACACAAACGTCACGTTTGCCGCCCTACAGAAACTGACTTTAAACCACAGAACACTGGCAATCCTTATCTCAAATTATTTAAAAAAATTTTTTTTCAAATGCCCAAGCTCATTATTTTGGCAGAGTGGCATAGGCACCTGGAAATCTTATTTATGAAAGATACCTGAGAGGCCACTCAAATAAAACAAAACACTGAAGTTAAGTAATAAATATCATAGGAATTTAATAATTAATTAGCTGGCATAAAATACAAGGAGTAAAACCACCCTGTTATCCCTCCTTATTGACACTTTTAAAAACTCACGAAAAAAAAGAAATATAAGCACGTCCACTGAGATCTAACGAAAAGAGATTACACCCTACTTCCGCCCTGGAGCTTTAAAGAAACCAATTTCTCTGCGTGTTTCCCACTCTAAGGTGTGAACTCTACAGAGTTACATTCGGTACAAGAAAATATAATATCCTCGCACGAGGCTCGAACGACAAAAGACCACGAGTTCGCTCATCTTGGCAGCACGCAGGCCGCCCAATCTCTCCCCTCTTGCGCAGGTGGACGAGATGTGTCTTCTGCGTTGGCGCAGTGTCATGGCGTATGGAGGGAGATTTCGGGACCCTACTGCACAATAGATGGTGATTATGGTGCTGCGACGAATCCTCAACGGTGAGATTGGAATCACCACATGTACAAGATTTGAAATGCGGGAATCTCATCCTCATTCATTCCCCGGTGAACAACCTACGGTTGCGCCTGCGCCTTGCTTTTTTGTTGTTCGTAGTGCTGGTCCTTGATGAAAAATGATCTTCCAGGGGGGAACAACTCTCTCCTCCATCCCCCTCTCGTACTCGGAACTCGGTGAATTTCATAAAAAAATTTTTAAAAACCCAAACTAATCAAGAAGAGTAACTTACTCCTTCGTCCTATGAGAAGCCCATAAGTGTGTTTTACAAAAATATAAAACATTTCAGAAAAAAAAGAAAGAAAACATTAAAAGAAATAAGATAAGTTGGCCCTCGTTCGAGCCTCAATGGTCTGTTTTTTAATGGATATTTCCTCCGAGAGGGAAAGAGCTGTTTACAAATAAATAGAAAGCTTACCGCTCGTTTTCGTACGTTAGTGCTTACACTTCTACTACATTTTTTTTACATATCATAAATATGGTAACTTAAATCTACAACCGTGATTTAAGTTTCTGAGGAATTACATTCATACATTGGAACCGTATTTTTTTACATTTGATTTTAAAGAATGTTCTCAAAACAACTGCGGCTTTGACGATTACATTCTCATTGCGACACTCGTGCATCGCACTCGATAATTAGGTAATCGAGTAAATAATAATTAGAAAAAAATAAAGGGTGTATACAAATTTAAACAGCATATAAGAAATATCTTTGGCACCCTTTTTAAGGCCCTGAAAGAAAGCGCGAGTTCGTTAACCAGTTATTTTTAATACAAATTCAAAAAGTGAGCACACTTTGAACATTTTTGAGAACACTTTTTTTTAAATTTGAAAATTCTGTGTACGGATATTTATATTACTCAAAAGGATATAAAATGTATTCTTATGACTTTTTTCGATGAACAGAAAATTTTAAGAGTTATAGCATTTTCAAACATTTTTAAAGCAACCGAAAATTCAAATTTTGGCCTAAAAAACGCATGGTATAAAAAAATTGATGAGAAGAAAAACATTTCTATTTAAAAGCCCTACAAGATTATCAAGACAATTTTTTGGATTTTCCTGAAAAATCGAAAATTCAAATTTTGATTGCACAAAAAATAATGAAAAAGCAAATTACCATTTTGTGGTCAAAATATGTAGGATATGAAAAAAGATTAATTAATGAAAAATATTATACCAAGAAAGATCTACAATTTCGTCAAGTATCACTTCTTGATAGGGCGGGTAACTTTTGTTTTATTCGTAAAAATAACATTGAAAATAAACAAATTAAATAATTTAAAAATGTGTGGAAAAAGGACGAAAGTTACGAGAAAATAAAAGATTCAACAAAACCTGTTTACAAATGTCTGTCGGAAATCGAACACGCAGTGTGAGTGTCGCGATGAGAATGTGTACCTCAAAGCCTGCAGAGCTTTGAGAAATTTAATCTTTGACCGTACTTAATTAAGTAGACAATTCAGAATATGAACCCGCATAAAAACTGCGATCTAAAAAGATCATTTTGATAGAGTTTTATTCAAGCATGCCAAATGCAAAGAATAAACATGCGAGCGCGAAGCGCAAGGTAACCCATTATCGAGCGATTATATTACACTCTCATGAATGAGAATGTAAAAACTCTAGGGCTGTACCTCGAGGAAACTGATTTATATTTTTAATTTTTCAAAAATTTGGTTGCCATTTAGAATAAAAAAATTTTGAATTCCCAATTTTTATTTCAAAATCACTGTTAGCAATCCGAAAAAACCTGCGACTATCGGATTTCAAAAAATTATTGTTAATTTCAAAAGTTTCGAGTTCTCGAAGACATTAAATTACTCGAAAGTTTTGTAATTATATAAGTTAAGTCATACAGCAGGTTTCGTATGTTTGATATTTTTTAGGCTATCATAGAAATTCCAATAAAAAATACATAAGAATGAAAAAATCCTGAAGAATTTGTTCGGACCATTCTGGTATCACTTTTACCTCCATATCATATTAGAAGTATGTGCAGACGCTGGCATTTTCAGCAACATTTTTAGTATTCTTATCATTATTGCTATGTCAGCATCTCCATAATTTCTTGCTCTTCCCATTATATCATAAGCTGAAACGTCATACAAGCTTTAAGAACATACCAATTTCTTAGCGCCAGTTACAAACTCTTCTAGGCTCATGTCAGAAAAATTTACAGGATATTTAAAACGACCAAAAAATTTTATATTCTAAAAATAATTTCATTTTCAATTATATGAAGTTCTTGGAATTTTTGTATATTAATTTGGAAACTTTTCTGTTGTAATAAAAAAAAACCTGATTTATGTTCTTATAGATTTAAATAAATTTTATGCAAATATCAGATACACTATTTTTAAAGAATATGAAATGTCATTCTTGTATTTTAGTACATTAATGATCATCTTTTCTATTTAGCTAATGAATTGAATGTTCGCTAACTTAGTGTTAGCTGGCGAGATTTATGAAATTAGAGTTTTCAAGCCTAGGAACAAACGAAAATCACAGACGTTCGACAATCTCTACAATATTATGATTACTACGCCAGCTTACGTCTCAATGATAAACTACTAACACATTTAATGGGAAGTTCCAAAATTATTTTGTTTGCTCTGCAGATCAGAAGAGACCTACAATAAAAGGTGTACGTGAATGGCTGTATTTCATTTCCATGTAATTTATATTCTCTTTACCCAACCCAAATATTTAACTGACCATATAGGAACTTCAGGCGGGTTGCGATTTTCTTGATAAACCAATCACTGGAAATATAGTTGGTTTTCGATTAAACGTAGATTTGTTCGTATAGGTTACCAAAATGGCAAGATTATGTAAAATCTATGGCGGTAAGTTTTTATAGGGGCTTTTTTGTAGTATTTGGAGCCGTACCATCTTGGATAGGTACATGTAGTGTCTAGCAGTTAGCTGGCATTAGATGTCGACGGTAGCTATCTGGCATACTGAACCTACATAGGGAATAGATAAGGATGGAAAATAGCAGAATATTTTAGTAAAACAGATCTAATATTTATAAACGATTAATCAATAGCGATTATTCTCGCGTGATTAATTAACTACTTAAGTTATAAATCTATCAATAGTTCTTATTAAAATTTAAAAGGATAAGATAAGACATAAAATTTATATAATTAATTATTTCTTGTTATTAATTATTGCTTATGATTATTATATCCAGACTCGTCAAATCGCATCATTTATCGTTCACTTAAAGATTCTAATAGTCTGTGTCCAAAAAAAATTTTCCAGCTAAAACAACGGTGACTGCCTTATTATGTAATCTAACCAGTAAGTTGTATGCAATAAAAAATTTATATGAAAACATGTTAATACTAATTTTTACAAATAAATTTAAATGATTTAACAGGAGGATCTTTAGTTACGCTTTTTTTGGATTGATACTGTGCTCAAGGATAGGTATGTGCCAGAGATTTTATGAGAAACATTAAGGAAACGCAATGTTTAACAATTTTCGAGAAAAATGCATTTGAAAAATTACGTTCAATTTTCACTATCGGTACTTTCAATTTTTTTTCTAAAAATGCTTGTTTATTCAATTTTTAATAAAATTTTGCCATTTGATGATTGATTATTCCTTACCGTCAATAAAAACACTGTTTATCGTATTTTCATTATCACTCGTTATATTTTGTACATTATAAAAATTACATTCGCTGGGATAGTTGTAACACATATCAAAGGACTCGCTCCAACGCCAATCTTTATACTAGCCAGGCTATTTCATAAAGCCTTGCTCTGAAGCATTATAATTTGGCGTTTGCAGAAATTCGGATAGGGAGTATGAGGATCCGGGGATAGCTATCTAAAGCATACTTGCTGCCAGTATCCATTTTATTAGTGGGCGTTTCCCCCTTTTTTTACACTGTTTGATTTCACTTGGTGAAGACTCCGCAAAATGTGATTAAAGCTGGGATATATAAGTTTTTGGGGATTTTTCAACCTCTAGACCGCCGGGGTTTCAGGGACTTTATTTACCTCAGAATGAAATAAGAACCTGTTCATATTCCATGGGTTGGACCCCGACAAAATTTCGATCCGAGGTAGCATTTGATATAAGTCTTTCCGGTGGCTAACCTTCGGGAAAGTTTTCGACTTTTCAAAATTCCCAATGAAGGCCTATCTGGGGGTTTCTGGGGGTGTAAAACACGATGGTGATAGTTATTTTTTCTTTTCGACATCCGTCAACTTGCCAAAACCCAGTCCCAAATAGAGTAAAGGGTGTATTGGACGTCTTTCACACAAGGAGATGGATAAAACCATGAAATCCTGTCCTCAACCGCTTTGAGAATAGAGATTGAGACACTCCAATCTGTCTGGAAATGTACCGGGAATCTGCTTAAAGAATTAATTGAATTTACTTTAATTATTAGGTTTGGGCAATAGTTTTTCGCAAATAAATAATTTTGTAGACTTCTGGCACCTTAGACAAACAACAAAATATTCTAAGTAATTCTAGCAAAAATATAAATTTGATAGTTTTCAGCATCCTCGAAAACAGGGATCATCTTGATATTAGCTCAATTTGAGGTTACTTGTACGTCTTTTAAATGCTTATATTGGACTTTATATTTTGTTATTTAATATATACAATAAACAGTCATAATAGTTTTGAACACCACCATTACAATGATAAAATTTCACCATATTTGAATATCCAAATAACATTAATGACTTTCACTAATTGTAATTATCTCTTGCTTGTTTGTTACAGCTTGACGACACTGCTCTTCAGCTTTACAAAGATGGAGATTACGGGGTTTACTTGGATCTAGAAGCTTCCATCAATGAACAACAAGAGGAACTAGAAGGATTTCAGACACAGTAAGTACTTCATTATTGACATTTTGATCGATAGATAAAAAAATTCCCATAGGATTACGCTTCTGGACCATTTCTAGGAGAAAACCTTTTTATTTGCGACAATATGAGCTATAACTAGGATGTACATACGTACGTGGCATGCACAATCGAAAAACGGATGAATTGATATGCAAACTCTTCTTCATATTCATGATCACATTCGTGGCCATATTGAGGGTCGTGTTCTTGTACTTCACTAAATCTCCAAAATCTTTATAACCGAATAATTCTGGTTACAGCTTACATTGTGGCAAATGGAACAGATTCTCTATTAAGAAAGGTCAGAGATGATTGGCAAAGAAGCGCATGTTTCCAAAACCGCGAAAAAATTGGCCGAGATCCTGGGCCTGTATTTTAAGATCAGAAGTAAGGAATATGCATTATTTCAGTTGGATACCTCACTACGAATGATCACGTAAAAAAAGAAAAGTTTAACAATTTCCTCGAACAGCTTCTCGACAAAAAAATGCACAGAAAGTTTTAAAGAAATGTAGAAGCTCAAACCCTGTCCAAGGAACTCACGTTTGCTTTCCTAAAATCATCCAGACTTAATTTAGGCACATTTCTGAAATAATTGAAAAATTTAGATTTAAATTTGATTTTACGTTAAATAAAATAAGAAAAAAATTGTCAATTTATTTCTGTATTGGCAGTTTATAATTGCCAAGGCCGATTCACCAAAAATATACGAGGTATGTATGTTACGTCCCAAGAGATGTAACTTACTTTGTATTTTATTTTATTCAAAGTGGTTCCTCGTTTTAGAATCTAGTTTTAAATAAACTTATAAAGATCAGATTTGACAAACTCGTTTTCTCATAAACCTACGGATTGCTTCAAATTACTTGATTCTTTGGTTTACTTACAAGTTCCATTCTATAGAGAGTAGACAATTCGCCCTTTCGTTTCTTGAACCGAAAGTATCTTGTCCTTCTGTTGGCACCCTGTATGGGTACCCTCAAGGAGTGGATAGTAGTGAATATAGCTCTGCAGGCTAAAGAAGGTAAGTTCAACGTATTTCGGCTGCGTTATCCCTTTGTGGCAGGTGTTCTCGACTCGGGCTTACACACAGAAGCTATTCTTCTTAGATTTTAGATTCATATGGTTGACGGGCCACGACTGTTGTACCGGAGTTTAGGGTTTCGAAGATTCTTTACAATCTGGATTGTCTAACTGAGAATGAACTAAGACTGGACTAAGGACTGAAGCTGGAGTATAATCGACTAATCAGGAACAAACTAAACTAAACTGATTTCTGCTTTAAAATATGCTATATTTATTCACAAGATCCCTTCTCAGATTCCCGTAGGGATGAGTGGTTTTAGAAGTAGGGATTCCTCTTGGCTCCAATGAGCGTTGTCAATCAATTAGGTAGAAAAGTGAAAAGACCCTAATTGTCCAATGGGCGTTGAGAATTATGTACATGCCCATATATGCTGAATGTCGTAGCAACCATAATACTTTGTACTCCTTCCTAAGTACCAACGGGATAATTAATGAGATAGCCAATCAGTGATTAGGAATCGTGATGTGCCTAAATATGGAGAATGGCGCAGTTACTAAAATATATGGTATCCCTTCCTAAGTGTCCAAAGGTAAGATATTATAATGCGAAGAAGAGCATAAGGTTTGTGTGTGTCCTTTTGGTTGTGCGTGAATAGCTTACCCTCCTTTAACTGTAATCTTGATTAAGATGTTTATTACTTTTGGATCTAAGATGCTGGTGCCCGTCAGAGAAATATGTAGGTCAGAATGCCTAAATGATGTAGATGTGGTGTAGTTACCAGCATTTCGTAAACGTATGGGACTGAAAATCTGGTCTCCTTCCAGTGTTGGCTTGCTGATTAATTTAAAGCTCTTCGGTTAGTGTTCAGCCTGCTGGTTTTGTTAGCTATACGAATATTTATGTGCATCGCTTATTTTTGTTTACTGCGTTGTGCACGTACTTATAGGTACCAGCATATTGTGAACATATGAGATTGAAAATTCAGCTGCCTGTTCTGGTTTCTTGTTAATTAATTTATTCCTATTAATTAACGTGTGCCTATTTTTGCAGAAGATGATGCCTAGCTTTTCTTGGGCTGTGGAGTTAACTTTACACGGTTGCGTCGTTCCTTACAAATCTTATCTTCACGAATGATTTTAACAATAGTAGGTTTTGTTTACAATGAGAATTAGATGTTGAATATAATCATTTGACTTGCTCATTTATTATTGAGTATAAATGTTATGTACTTATAATCCATTGTTTGTAATTATTTATTATTATTATTATTATTATAAAAGTCCCGGGACGTGGCAGTTATATTAAATCCATATTGAAATATCGTTCCAAATTAAAAAAATTACCTTACAATCTTCTAAATTTTCCCAGAAATTTTAAGAAAACTTGTTTATGCTCTTGAAAACATTCGAAAATTTTTTGAATTCCACTAAATATTTCTTGAATATACGCAATTTTTATTCGTTTTTATTTTGTAGTTTCACCAAATTGAAAAATTTTGCTTTAAAATCTTCTAATCTTCAAATTAATTTTTCGAAATGAAAAATTATTTCAATTTTTCTTGGGAACCTGAAAAAATGTTTTTCATTTTCGTGAAACTTTACAAAATTCTTTTAAAATCTTTACAAGTTTTAATTGTTTTTTAATCATTTCAAAACTTTTGAATATCTACTAAGCTTACTCATTTTTTCTAAAATTATGTAATATGGCAAAATTTTGCTTTAAAATCTATCACACTTCTTAAAGATTTTAGGGAATAATTCAAAATGTTTTGTGATCTTTTTTCGATTTTCTCTTGAAATTCCTTACAATACAATCATTTAAAAATTCCCCATGAATTTTAAGAACTTTTTTCTTACCCTGGCAAAACTTCAGTTTACCTAGAAAATGTTCAAATCTTGAAAAATTACAAAAAATGGTCATAATTATTGACAAGCTTCTAACTCTTTTATTTGGAGTCTTATAGTATTCTCTGAGTTTATTTTTATAAACTGATTTTCATACTGGAGCGATAATTAATGGAAACGATTCCATAAAAAAACAGAAAAGCACTATTAGAAAAATCAACCGTGTCATTTTCATAACAATTACATAAATAAACCGTTTACTTGATATTTTTTTAAGAGAATGTAACAACTCAACTTGTCAAAAGACATATAACAGTCAAAACAACTAGAACAAATTAGGGATCCTGTAGCGAGGGACGCGCCAAAGGCTATGTGGAGGGGGGAGTTGGAATGGAAGTTGGAGCCAGCGGTAGAAAGCGCGATGTATTTAAACGGCAACAAACACAACAAATACTAAGCATATCGAAGGTACCGAAGCGTGAAGCTATAGCAAATTTCAATAAATGTACATTATCTGCTGTTGGAACGAAAGTATCGCTCTCTTCTCGCTTGACCAATCTGCATTCAGATGCCTGTTTGGCACATCCCTACTACAGGCTCCCTAACCACTTCAAGATCTCACCAAGCACTATTCACATACCGAAAGATATTTTCCCATGCATTGTGTGCGGGGTCATTTCTTCTACAGGTTGCACCAGGCTTAAGTCTTTTAACTTTTATAGCTATATAAAAATGAAAGAAAATAAATAGAAAATTTCTTGTACAAAAATCAATTGAAGCTGTAAAGCTTTTGAGTTGTGAAGAATTTAAGCTGAACCAATAAGGAGCGCGGTATAAACAGTCATGCGTGCAGGTTGTGTCTCTTATATAGAGCATCAATATAGTCTCAATGTTTAAGAATTATGGTAATCCTGTAGATAAGAATTTCCGAAACAATGATCACGTTACCAAAATAGAATTTTTTATTATTATTTGGATGTTTATAGTCGCATCAACTGTCAGGTTCATTAGCGACTGTACTGTAGGTACATTCATAAATTTATCAAAATTGAGAGATGGTCATATTGAGACAAAAGGGCATAGTAAAAAATCAAAAATAAGAGATGGTCATATTTGTACACAAAACAAAAAGGGGGGTACCCAGAGTTTCATCAAAGGATACTAAATGAGATCATCACATACAATATTCAAATGGGGGGGGGGGGGGGGGGGGGGGGGGGGGTACACATCCAGAATTACACATCAAGAAAAAAATCAGAATAATCAGGAATAATCATTCCTACAGTAAATCAGGTAAAGTGGGACGATGGTCGTGGAGGCTAAAGCGTAGGCTTTGGACCCACTCCTTCGGCTTGCGGGTTCGATTCCGGCCTCGCACTCTGGAAGAGTCTCGGTGGCCCATGCGGTGAACACTAGCCTAGCAGGGGAGTTGTTCATCTCCGGAGAGTCGTGGGACCAGTACCTCTAGAGAAAAAGGTTTTCTCCAAGTACTTAAGGCTGTTGCTCTTGGTGGTTCGGAACCCACCTTAAACTGTAGGTCCCCCTTCCACCACCAAGTAAGTGTGTGGAGGGTGTGTAAAGGAATAGAGAAGGTTTAAGAAAAATTTAAACCCTTAGGGGATACATTAGAAGCTTCCACTACTACTACAATAAATCAGGTGACGTAACAGAACATAGTACATAATACGTAAGGATAATCCCAAAAAACGAAATTGAAAAAAAATTATATTCGATATACAAACAACAAGAGTAATCTACTCGATCTAAATGATCTAAATAAATCTTCGAATTAGAATTCTATTAACATTTCCCGTTCTAGGTTAGGAATCTCAAAAAAAAAACCTATTGGCTACAGCCTGGAGTCCAAATGCATCCTGTCATCAGCAACAGATGTCCTCTGGTACCAGTATTCCCAATAGTAATAGTCCAGGCCCGGGTTAAAGAGCTCCCACTAGTCATGCTGGATATAAGAATAAAAATTTCTCAAAAGATGTATTGTAGACTTCCACGCCAGGTGGAGAAGTCGAAATTGGAATTTTTCAAACAGTCTAGAATATTCCTCAAATCCAGTCGGCATCTCAACAAAAGTCTTCTTATAATTACGGTCGCTAGTGTTGGAGTACTGTGCAATTCCCGAGGTGTCTTTTTAAAAGTCCTCAAATCATAATAACAAAAACCGAATAATTAAATAAATTGAAATTTTGTGAGTTGCAAAAATCTTGCAACGTCACACTACAAAAGTAATTTTATATTATGGACCATTGATCTGGGGCCAGTGTTCCAAGCGCCCTTCAGACAGCCTTCCTGAAAAGCTCCAAATGCTCTGTAGTGAACTCGAGTCCGGGTAGCTGGACTGCCTTGTGCCCGTTCTCAGGTTTAGCCCGTCCCCCCTGCCAAGTGAAATGCCCTCTGAGCTTCTTCCTCGCTTCTGAGCCTTAGTGCTGGTTATCGGAGTTGTGTTTGCCGATGTTACAGGTACCTCAGCTACTGCTATAGCTCGCTGCGCTTGCCTCTTCAGTCTCCTTTTCAGGGAACCTTTGATGCGTTTCTTCTTTTGATGGGACTCATAACCCGCTCCCGTTTCCATAGCCTCATTCAGAGGGACCGTCAATCCCTCAACTCCCGGAAGAGCTGGGGGCACAGCTGCCGCCAGGGTTTGGCTTTCCGGGGAGACAGATTAGGAGTAAAGGGTTATGTTAGACTGGTAAGGACCCAACCCCTTTCCACCATATCGACGGAGGCCTGTCTCTTGGTCGATGTGCGGGGTGCAGTTCATTCCTGTACTGATTTCAAAAACTGGTGATCGGTCCAGGAGGGACCTCGACTCAGGGATCCAGATGGGTCGTGTGATATGCTTTTTAGAATAGTACAGATAAGTTTTATTGCACAACATGAAGCATTAACTTTGAACGTAATTCTAGGTCAAAACCAATAAAAAACTATTTTTTTAATTGAATGTAAATTCAAATGGAAAGATAAAGCATTTCTGAGAAATAAATCTTATGAAAGGATTAATTTCATCTCTCATTTCTCATCTTCTCATTTTGAAAGTATTATTCTAACTTTTGTTCTAAAAGCGAAAATATGACCAATGTTCTATTTCCTGTATAAGCTGAGCATAAAAAAATCTCCAATAGATAATTCACGAAGAAAAAAATTAGTTGATGAAAGAAGTCAATAATTGAGGTAATTAGAAAAATAGCAATTATAGGGAATGATACTTGTGTCTGTTTTTCCTACAATTTAACATAACAGTCTAGGCATTATTTAATCCAGATTTTTTATAAAACCTTTTAACGTAAAATCTAGGGTGATTCAGGTGTAGTGAAAAATTAGACTTTTGATTTGCAAGTAGACTTTATTTCCAAGATCTTAAAGCAAAATAGGTTCTTCACTTTAAAAACGGCACTCTTATTAAAGTGTACCTTTAATTGTTTAAAAATCGTTTCCGTTGTGAGAAAGTTTACGCAAAGAGCTCGCCAGTACACAAACTGACTACCGGTCACTCTTTTAATACACACACAAGTTAAATTTCAGCGTACATATTTATTGTACTCGCAGATATCACGCATTCTTACACATCTCTAACATACCGCCCGCTTCATGCTAAGCATTTAGTACGAAATTAGTAAGGTATTGCTAATTCTGTGTGTCGAACGCGCTGCTAGAAATCTAACATGCATTAACTTATATTAAGTACATTATTTACAGACTTCACATACACATCTTTGTTGCATTTAAGTTATTTTAATAATAATTATTATTATTATGAATGTGAAAAACAAGTAAAGGACGTGAAAAAATAATTGCAAAAATAGTTGCATATCTTAGCTCCTCTAAGAGACTTCAGTGTTTGGACTATCAGTCAACTCAGCAGCCCAAACTGCGGTGACAGGCAGTAAACAAAGTTTTTAAATTATTTGATCGAATTTCGAAGTGGCAGTTATAACGCGAACAATACAGCCGCGGGTGGAATAAAATTCAACGTAGTTCCCTCGGCGGATAAAGAATTAATAAGGCTCGGGTCTCGACGTAATTGAGCCACGTTCTCTCTCAATTATCGATCAACACCTTCAAAGGTGGTACCATTATCGCTGTAAAGGTGAGCAGACATTTCTCTACGCGCAATTAAACGCTTTTAGACTGATAAGAAGTCCTTTTAAGTATAATTTGATACTAGTTCCAGATGAATAGCTCTGGTTACGCAACAAGCAAAAAGAGCACATAGCCCTTGTAACTCCTTTGTCCTCTACCTGGAGCAAAGGGAATTCGAAAGAGACTGGCGTAGGCTGCAACATTGTGTATTAATGGTCTACAATTAACAATGTCAAAATCAGGTAACCTAACCATTAATTATTGAACAACAACAGAATGACATATGAGAGCTTTTACTAACTGTCTACATCTGACCGTCCAAAATTTTTGACGTAGAGTGTATAAAGTGAGCTGACTGCCACCATGTAACGATAGCAAATGTGCACTTCGAGTGATAAGTACTGAAATTTAATGATTAACAGGTATTATCACCGAATATCTCGCATCACAACCAATTGGAGCTAAATCATTTTCCTTATATAACTTTCAGAAAATAAAAAAAAAGTTGATGAAGACCGGTTAATATTTCCAGTAATTAACCCTTTAAGTTCCAAAACGAAGAAATTTCTCTCTTACATTTGAGCTTGAATAATGTTATCAAAGAAGCAAAGAACTTATTGTAAAATACTCTTTTCCACTATTTTCGGGTATGCTCTTAACGATGCAATGGTTTGAAAAACGGAAAATACTGATTTTCAGTTAATAATCAACAAATAAAAAAAAATTTTAGCAATATTTTTTTTCAGTCGAAAAATAGAGGGCGAAGGAATTTTTTTACCGTCGCAAATATGCACAAAAGTGCACAAACTGGCGGCCAAGAAACAGAAATCAAAAATTTTTAATTTCGTTTTATTAACATTTTTTGTGATTTTTTCGCTCAAATCATATAAATATTTAATTATTTTAGTAAAAAAGTATTTGAATTGTTTATTTTCAAACAAAATGAAAATATTTAGTGTTAAATAGGTAAAATCATGATATTAGGATTATAAAAAATCATTTTATTCCAATTTAACGTCATTTCCACACCAGAATCTTATCAATTTCATCTTTTAGCCGCTGTTTTTATTGAAAAACAACGTTGCCCGACACTTACCACGTGGAGGATGATAATTGAAGCATCTTTTTTGTGGTTTTTTCGATTTGTTCACAGAAAATGTATGTTCTAATTGGACAGAAAGAACAGCTTTTCATTTTTTCATTTCTCATCACCTCATTATGTTTTTTAGATGACTTTTCTTTTCCCAGATAATGCTTTGAAATAGCCATAATACATTCTAAAGAACTCAACCCTTTTTTCGTCTTTGTGGACATAATTCGAGATCACTGTTGCATTTGCAATAGCAGATTGAATTAGCCTAATAAAAACAATCAATGTTCATTTGATAATTGTAGCGGGTGCATTCGGAAAATTTACATTTACTTTTTCTTTTTTTTTTCTTTACTTCTTCTTTAAGCTATAAACAAGGGTGACACTCCAGCAGCACTAGAAACGATTGATACCTCTTCCAAATCAACAAGAGTAATCTAATTTATCCCACTTTTTTTCGTGCTTTGCAGTGTACGTACCTCTAGGGGATTTCTTTGTGATAACATTTTTTTTCGTCACTCTATTTTCTCTGATAGTACTAGTAGAACGCAACCATAATTTTTTTAAATGTAATACAAAATCGAAGCTTGTAAAAAGATTCTCCATGTAAAGGTGATAAAAAAGTATTTTTCGAACACCAACAGTAGAAAAGAAATTATGTAGTAAACTTAGTACTACGCGTCTGTCCTTTCTGTCTATCCCTTTTTCTTTAAGAGAGATTTTTGTACTCCTTTTTTTATTATTATAGAGAGTTATTAAATCAGGCCCGAACAACCCCCTTTCACAATCATTAAGCATTTCTCTCAGTGATTTTGTACATTCTAGGCATTCCGCATCAAACCAGGGTTTTGGCTAATGTCTAATGTAACTGAAATCGGAAAATGGTTTGAAAAAGTCACGTCAACATACTCGTATTCTTCGTGGAGCAATTTGACGTCTAGGAATACTTGTATAGCTGTTACGCCTATACTGTTAGAATTGAGAGGACCATCCGTTAGTGTTGGTGCAAGAAATGTACTTCCTAGTTCTGACGACAAAAATATTGTTCTCTCAGCGATATCGATTTTTCCGTGTCGTAATGCAATATTAAAATAAAAGTTCTTATTTTTTTGCTTTTCACAATTTTTCATGATAAAAATAAAAAAATGAAATTTAAAGGTTAGGGTCTTCAATCAATAACTTCACTTACTTCCATTCTATATTAAATGTTATCACAGGCTTAAGAGGTCACTGCCCAACATGTCAAAGGTATTTGTCGGTTAGAGTTGGATTTTATCTGATTATTTTGCATGGGGCTGTCCAGGTACGAGGGTAGTTCAACAAGTCCTTAGAATGACCAACAGGTGGCGCGCGAATCGCTCCAAGTCATCTGTTTTCAGTCAGCACCACTCCCGACTAGATATATGGTGCAGTCACAGTCCACATCTTCTGAGTTTACGTGTTTTT
>NC_046664.1:141517316-141544977 GCF_010883055.1 Belonocnema kinseyi | reverse complement strand
GCTCCAAGGAGATTATGTTGAAAAATAAAAAAAAATTTACCCAAAAAAAATTGTTTTTATACTTCATTCTAAGGACTTATTGAACTACCCTCGTATATAACATCAGCCATGAGCGCATTTTTATAATGCAATCAATTGCTCTAATGAGAGCAGTGTGTTATTATTATTTTTATTATTATTATTGATTTATATATAACCAACAGTAAAATTCGTTATACAATGGTAAAATTCTCTCATTCTTTCTAGATCTAGATTTTATACCGAATTATCTTTATTAACTTTCAAGTAACTTTATCATTCCTAATTTACATAACAGTCTATTCTACTTTTTTTAAGTACACCAAACTCTCGATTTCAATCAAGTGTCGGGTGTTGCTTGCAAATAACTTTGGACTGATTTCGGAGGGATCGAAACAAATATGACAATAGCGCTGCTCTCGTAACATGTGGCATAACTAGACCTTTGCCGCATCTAAGTAAAATATTTCTAGTTTAAACAATTTTTTATTATGTTTAATAATATTCTTTTCCATTAACGCCAAAAATTTGCAGTTTTTTCTCAAACATGCCAATTTTTGTTCAGTTTTAGCTTGTGGTGACTTAATAATTAGCGAAATTTATCCAATGTAATTGTTCAAACAAATTAATATTGCTTTAAACAAGTTTCTTCGATTATAATGCTAGATATTTGTGGTTTTTCTGAAATTTACCACTTTTTCCAAATTTTCTTTATGTGACGTAATAGCTAATGCAAGTTAAGAAAATTAATTGTTTGAACAGTTAATTATTGATTATAAGCATCTTCTCTTAGTTATTTATAAAGTTGCGATTTTTTCTGAAATTCTCAAATTTGCTTTGTCGTTTTAGTTATGAACATATAATAAATAAACAATAGAGAGAATTATTTCGTAAGCAATCTTTCTCTGTGTTGTTAATATATTCGTGTGAAATCAAATGAATATTCAAAATATTCTCTAAAATCCCGATATGAATCATGTTAAATGTAAATTGTCTTTGAGAGCTTTTTTGTTTAAATTAATATCAATATTTATTATTTTTGGGCGTCGCAAGAACTATCTTTCCATAAACTTCAATTCTACCCAGTGGTCGCATGATCTGACGATGTCTTTACGACATCGTGAAGACAGCGAAACGACATGGACATAGAATATCGTAAAGTTGTCTTAAAGATGTCGTAATGATGTCGAAAAGACGTCGCCAAATTTTGCTCCCACTGGGTAGTTGGCATCAGATTCTTTATTTGCTTATTAATATTCCCGACTTCAGTTAAAGTCTTTTTCCCGGTCTCTTTTGCAAACTCAAATCATATCGGCATTGCCTATACAGGCGATAAATGTTTCTGATTTTTCCAATGCACTGATAATGTTTCAGAAGTATCTTTTAGGAGGAGAGGAAGCAAAAACATCATGAATACGCTTTTATCAATAATATTTTCATCTAAAAATTTTTGCTTGTATGCAGAAAAGCTTCTTGCAAAGAATTTCTTTCATTTAAAATCAATTCTTCCATCTCTTCATATCTAGATTCAAATCCCGATTTCGTGGATACCTAACAACTCGATTATTAGCAATAATAACGCTCGGATTTTTGCCCCGAAGGTTTTATTAAAAAAGAAGCTCAGAAACTATGGAAATGTGTAAAAACCAAGATTTCGATTCTTTTTAGAGTAAGCCCCCTTTCTTCGGCGCACGTCACATATTAATATTTAGGAGTTTGGATAGGAGGTAACGAAAATAGATTTGACTCAGCCTTTAAGCACTCACAAGAATGAAAATGTAGAAGCGACATTTAAAAAAATATATTTTGTCTCGGACACGAATTTTATACACTATTAATTTCTAAATATATCAGCAGTAGGATGCTTTCGATTTTTATGCTTCTCACAATTTTTTGTATTCTTTTGTTTTCTTTTATTCTTTGTCGCTTTCTTTCTTATCGCGGTACCACGCTTTTTAATTTTTCTGGAGGTTTTCTTTTTTCTCTTAGTCACGGGATTTCGGCTCAAGACCACCTGCTTGTAAGGCATACTATTTGGCGTATTGACTTATTATTTCTTCCTTCCTTATTTCTATCTAGTCAATACGTTTAGAGTGAAGTGTATCTTTTAGATTACCAAACTCAAATGGTATTGGCAATATATAAATTTCAATTGAAGTAAATCCTATGTGAAGAAATGGTCTGTAATTGGGTGGTGAAAAATTACTGACTTGTGTAGTACAAAAAAACAGTAATCTCTTGTATCTACAGACACACAATAAATTCTATTATATCTTATAACTTTTCTTCCCTATTTTCATCATTTGTTTTATTTTCTGCAATAGGCACTTTAAAATTGTGTCAAAGGTCAATACCATTCTCAATGTTTTATCTAATTTTAATACTACCATCAAATTGTGGGAAAGTATGTCCGTCAGTCCCAGCATTCATGACGGTAACGCCGTTTTCAATTGAATCATCGTATCTCACGTAAAGAAATGTACGAGAAAGTTATATTCCTGTGAGCTCTACTACCCACTGCCATTGCAATGAAATCTGACATGGCAGTTGTGTTGTAAAATTGGAAGTGCTATTCTCGGGAAAGTATTTCATACTATTATTGCTTGCTAAAACATTAGAGTCCCGTGTTACTGGGAATTTTAATCCATTATCTGTCAAAAAATGTTGACAAGTTGCACCTACAAACTCCTTCCCTTTATCTGTTTGTAAGCAGATAGCTACACGATTGTTACCTTTCTAAAGAATACGCTCGAAACCGTGTCTTAATCCTGAAGCAGATTTATCTCGAAGAGGCTCAACCCAGGCATATTTACTACAATACAAATACAATTGGCTGGGTTAGCTCATTACGCGCCTGGAAGGTGCGGGCATTGATCACAATTTAACTGAACTAAATGGTTGCACCCTTATAGGTGAAATTGTCGACATAGTTGGCAGATGTAAGTAATATATTTTCTCTCAAGACTTGATCAGACCGGAAACTTGCAATTTTAGTGCCGTCTAGTATGAATTGAATATCTGCATATACGAGGTGTGTTCAAAAAATAAGGTGACTTTATGGTTTTCTTAAAAAATATTAATTTATTCCTCAATATTTATGTTGTCCCCTTTAAAGTAATCCCCCTCAGATATAATAAACTTGTGCCAACGCTTTTTCCAATCATCCAAGCGTTTCTGAGAATCATTTTGTGGTATAGCCTTGAGTTCTTTCAGCGATGCAGTTTTTATCTCCTCAATCGTTGAAAATCGATGTCCTTTCATGGGTCTTTTCAGTTTTGGGAAAAGAAAAAAGTCACTGGGGGCCAAATTCGGTGAATATGGAGGCTGAGATATGACTGTGGTGCTGTTTTGGGTCAGAAAATCTTTCACAAGCACTTCTAAAACTAAGCAGTTTTGGAACAAATTTCGCCGACACACGTCTCATGCCCAAACCGTCCGAAAAGATAGCATGGCATGAGCCAACCGATATGCCAACATCTTCAGCTACTTCTCTGATGATAGTTCGGCGATTTTTTAACACCATTTCTTCCACTGCTTGAACGTTTTCATCTGTTGTTGACGTGCTGGGACGTCCAGGGCGAGTTTCGTCTTCGACATCATCTCGGCCTTCTTGGAACACTACCAGAAAAACAACACGACCTATATAGTCAAAACTGTGAACATATGATCGTGACGAGCGTATCAACAATACAAACAAAAAAATGTTGAATTGAATGTACGTAGCCCGCGGAAATTGAAAAATCACCTTACTTTTTGAACACACCTCGTACATCTTTAACTCTTAGTTACATGTACATTCTTATATATTTGGTATTAGCTCTCCCTTACCATCGAATTTTGTATTCTTACAGGAAATAAAGATACATACATGCAAGCAAAACTAAATTCACACTCCGAAATAGGAAAGTTAAATTTTGGGTCAACAACTTAATGTTCAATTAAAAAAAATTTATCCCAGAAGAGTAATTTTTCGCCACAAAAATATTAGTTTTTCACAAAATTATTCTTTAAACAAGAAGAAAAATGTTTAAAAAAATGAATGAATTGATGTAAATATTCCTAAAAATAATGTTTTTTTGATAGTATTCGGTAAAATAAAACAAATTATATTTTTATGAACAAATTAGACGAACAAATCCCAAATTTTCGTAATTCAAATATTTAAATATTCTAGCAATTTTCACTGAGTGAATCTTTGCATGCAGTCTTATTATTAATTTCCAAGCTATTTTGATTTAGAAACCGATTTTTTTCTGCGTGTAACTGCCCACATTTTTTTCTTTGCTTATCTAAACTCTGCATTGTCGCTTAAACTGTTATATATGGCTAAATATTATCAAAGGTATATTATTTTTAACAAGATTCGCATGAATTCAGAAAATTCAGGGAAATCGAACCTTAAAAATAAACTCGAAAATAAATCAAAATATTTGGTTACACACAGTATTTATGATCATGGTTATTCTTATCTTTTTAATTGTTTTTGTGACTAAAGGTAATTCTTACAATAATATGTACATTGTATCAGCCTAATTGAGCAATATTTTTAAATTAAAGTCATAAACGCTAATTAGTTTTGAATTCGAAAAGTTAAAAGAAAATTATTAATAATTAAAATAGTAATTTCAGTCAATCATCAAATGAGTAGCGTGTAAATTGTATTAATTTGACGCTAGATGCGCTTGATAAAATCAAGAGAGTCTCCACTAGACTTCCCCTCACCTCGTCGACTGAGCACGAGCGCTGTGACAATTCTTGTCAGCGAGGTTTTTCTTTGGGGGGAGGGGGAGTCATTGCCTAATGAGAAATAAAATGCGAAACATAAAAAAAATGTATTTTGCAATCAGCAAGTTAAAAATATTATATTTGGAACATGCATTTTTTATGTTTCCAAAAATAGATCATTTGCAATCAGAATATTAAAATTAGAATATAGTTTAATTAATTAAAATAAAAGAAAGGCTTAAGGTTTCAAATGGTTGGGAGAAGAAAGTTCGTGAAATCGACATGTATGGAATATCTACATTACCAGTTTCCACATTAATTCTTAAAAATTCCTGTATTACTTATGTTTTTCAACTTTCTATTAACTTTAAACTTTATAAATTATATATTTATATGTACAAACAACATAACACAAGAAATTCCATTTCCATAAACATAAGCTACTGAGTGTTCAAAAGCAGTAATAATTCACGTAATTCCACAGCATATCAAAGATCCTCTTCGTTTTTTTTTATGAAAGGTGACTGGGAATTTGGTCAGAACAAGGAGGTGAATCTATACACCAAAATTTCTTAGTTTATGGTGATAAACTTAAAGTATATCTGATAAATCATCGTTCATAATCATCAAGATTTAAGAAAGCTGTTGTTTTATTTTCATCCTCACATTTGTAAATACAGTTTTTCGTCGAGGTCATTTTTTTACATGGAGAAATTTTACGTCCGAAAAGATAGTTTTTAATTTGTTAGAGCGGCCTTCCGAAGTTCAAGATAAATGTTGAAAAATCGTCCAGAAACTGTCTTCTTTAAACTTTTGTGGATTTATGGGAGAACAAATGTTTAGGTATCTTGGATCCAACGACCTTGACCAGCTTGACCTTAAAGCAAGGAGACTCACGGTAAATCAGTCTTTAAAAGTTTAAAAAAAACAGCTTCTGGATGATTTCTCAACATTTAACCCTGACTTACAGATGGTCACTCTTTCAAATTTAGAACTCTCTTTCCGGATGTAAAGTTCTTGTTCTTTCTAAATCCGGTTTTAAAAATAGAGGGTTTATTTAGAAAACTGACTTTGACCTTCAAAAGACCTTGAAAATTGACCTCAAGGTCAAATTTCTTAGTACCATTCTTCTTTGAGTTATGCACATGCATAGACATTTAAAGTTGGGCGGAAAACATTTTAGTATAAAATTGCAAGTTTGTGTAAATTAACATGTTTAAAATGCTCTAAAGAATGTAAATGAGAAAATCACCACGATAAATACCGAGTCAAATAATGGAGAATTACTGATCGCTGTGTTGACGATCAATGTGTCTGCATCTTCCGTAGCTTGATTCACTGTAAAGTTAAAACCCTTGAACTTCTTTTTCAGCACTGAAATCAAACGGATGTTATTTTTTTCGATGGACAGACATTTTTCTTCTTTGACTGTATGTTTTTTTGAGTGACGTTATCTTTCAGCACTCTTTGTGCACTTGCTGACTGCATCAGGCGCATATAAATACATGAAAAAGAACAATTTTATTCGCTCTATGATGTGCCTATACGTACTGCACGTAGATCGCGCAGATTGATGCAGAAAATTCGCTGCGATGTCAGCACTCCATCATTGGAAAATAATGATAAAGGAAATGGGGAAGTTCAAACAGGAATTTTTAAGAATTAATGTGGAAACTGGTAATGTAGATATTCCATCCATGTCGATTTCACGGACGTTTTTCTCCCAACCATTTGAAACCTTAACCCTTTCTTGTATTTTAATTAATTAAACTATATTCTAATTTTAATAGTCTGATTGAGAATGATCTATTTTTGAAATTACAAAAAACGCATGTTCCAAATATAATATTTTTAACTTGCTGATTGCAAAATACATTTTTTTTATGTTTCGTATTTTATTTCTCATTAGGCAATGACTCCCCGCCCCACCTCGCTGACAAGAATCGTCACAGCGCTCGAGCTCAATCAATGAGGTGAGGGGAAGTCTAGTGGAGACTCTCTTGATTTTATCAAGCACATCTAGCGTCGGATTAGAGTCAGGCATACCTGATATCTTAAGATTAGTTTTTAATAATTTCGAATAATTTGTCCAGGATTTAACTGTTGATTCTTTTAATTAAAATTTAAAAAAATCACCATCGAAAGGAATTTAGTTTCACATACCCAGAATGTCAAATTAATACAGTTTACACGCTACTAATTTGAAGATTGACTGAAGTTACTATTTTAATTATTATTAATTTTCTTTTAACTTTTCGAATTCAAAATTAATTAGCGTTTGTGACTTTTAATTTAAAAATATTGCACAATTCGGCTGATACAATGTACATATTAATGTAAGAATTACGTTTAGTCATTGGCATATATAAATGGACCGGTAACGCTTTGGGGAGAACTGAAATGGGCTCTAGACAGAGAAAAAACAAATGAGAAGTAGACCTGCCTTTATCTATTTCAGGACTATGTCAAGTGATTTGGTGTCCCCGGGTATTGCCTAAATATTCTTTACGGTTAAGGGCATGCTCTTCGGTGACCACGTGACCAAACTAGTCCCCGGTTATGAACATTTTTTTTGGTGTTCACTGCGTCCACACGAATTGAGATAACGTGTTTAAACTTTGACACATAAAATAAAAAGCACTAAAGAACGTTTGTATACATCAATATATTGATAATTTTAAAGAAAGTTTATTTATAAATTGATGGAATAGGATATTACCATTCGAGTTATAGCACTTTGCAGATCATTTTTGGTTTGATGCATTTTAGATTTTTTTATTCGCTCATATTGAGCAATGACACCAATTTTATACTAAATCGTCTAAACCTTGAAAAAAATTAATATAAGCAATAAAATTTGCACCTTCGTTGCAAATCAACAAATAAGTATCTGCGCACACGTAACCTATCATTATTTTTTGGCCATTTTTAGCGATTTCTAGCGGAGAAAAAAAGAAACTTTGAACGTCGATAAAGTCGAGATCAACTAAGTTCGTTCATGAAATTTCGGTGTAAAATGAATTTCATTTTTTTGGTCCTAAAAATAAAAGATAAATTTCAAATTGGAAACATAGCGACACCAGCAATGTGCTAAAATTTACTCGTCGGAGTTCTCCAACCAACTTCCATAATTCATGACGTTGAATCGATCAGCTGAGAACTATTGTTGATAGTGAACCAACCAGCGGGACTCAGCGTTGTACTCGGACTTGGACGAATTTTCGAGTATGACATTCTAAGATGTTCCTCGATTTTTTTAAATCGAGGCATCTAGTTTATCGACGTTAAAAGTTTATTTCCTAGTTCCTGTAGTATTTTACTCGAAAACTTTCTTCGTAGTTATGAACATTTTGATATATACAAACGTTCCTTAGTGCTTTCAGTATAACTTCCTAAATCCTGAACACGATATCTCAATCCGTTTGGACTTAGTGAGGACCGAAAATAATGAAAATCATTTCATTCTCCATACAAAAATTTTATGAATGAACTTAGTCACGTGATCTCGACTTTATCGACGGTCAAAGTTTCTTTTTCTCTCCGCTAGAAATCGCTAAAAATGCTCCAAAAACAATTATAGGTTACGTGTATGCAGATACTTATTTGTTTATTTGCAATGAATGTGCAAATTTTATTGCTTACATTAAGTTTTTTTAAGGTTTAGACAAATTAGTCCAAAACTGATATCAGTGCTCAATATACGTGAACCAAAAAATCCGAAATGCATCAAACCAAAAATTATCTGCATAGTGCTATAACTCGAATGATAATATCCTTTTTCATCGATTCATAAATAAACTTTCTTCAAAACTATAAACACATTGATGTATACAAACGTTCTTTAGTGCTTTTTATTTAATCTGTCAAATTTTAAACACGATATCTCAATCCGTGTGGACACAGTGAACACAAAAAAAATGCTCATATCCGGGGACTAGTTTGGTCACATGGACACGAAGAGCATACCAAAAAAAACAATACATTAGAAATTTGTAGTTATAATAAATTGAATTTTAAAGAACATTCATGTCAAATAACCTGTTTCAGATAGATTATCTTAAAAACTTGTTAACCTTGAATTCTTCTTGAAATTGGATTGAAATGCTACAATAATAATCGTTTTGTGAGTTCCAAAAAAATGTAAAAACTGTCAAAAATTTAAACAATATTTCTATAACATAAAAAATAATCATTTGTATTGCATAGGTACAAAACTTCATATTTTGAGGTTTTGTTTTTGTTGGAACATTTTTTATTTTACTATATTCAATAACTTTACTTACGTATGAAAACATATTCCCACGTAAACGTCTTGACAACGCCGACAAACTACACAGGCTGCCACCATTTTTTACATTTATTTACAATAAATTATCATTAAATAAATTTTGAATAAATCAATTCTGAAAAGTGTAATAAAAGTCACATTATTGGGGCACTCGCGACACAAAGCATGGTCCTGTGATGCGCCAAACTTTACCTAACGAAAATATTCTCGACCAATCAGCTTTATCTGGAAAGAGATAGGTGTTTGTAACCAAATATTTTAATTTATTTTCGAGTTTATTTTCAAGGTTCGATTTCCTTGAATTTTCTGAATTGATGAGAATCTTGTTAAAAATAATATACCTTTGATAATATTTAACCAAATGTAGCAGTTTAAAGGATAATACACAGTTTAGATAAACAAAGAAAAAAATTTGGGCAGTTACACGAAGAAAAAAATCGGTTTCTAAATAAAAATAGCTTGGAAATTAATAATCAGACTGCATGCAAAGATTCACTTTGTGAAAATTGCTGGAATATTTGAATATTTGAAATACTAAAATTTGGGATTTGTTCATCTAATTTGTTCATAAAAATATAAATTGTTTTATTTTACCCAATACTATCAAAAATACATTATTTTTAGAAATATTTACATCAATTCATTCATTTTTTTAAACATTTTTCTTCTTTTTTTAAGAATAATTTTGTGAAAAACTAATATTTTTGTGGTGAAAAATTACTCTTCTGGGATAAAATTTTTTTAATTGAACATTAAGTTGTAGACCCAAAATTTGACTTTCCTATTTTGGGGTGTAATTTTGTTTTACTTGCATGTATGTATCTTTATTTCCCGTAAGAATACAAAATTCGATGGTAAGGGAGAGCCGGTATTTAATAAATAAAAATGTATATGTAACTAAGAGTTAAAGATGTATATGCAGATATTCAATTCATACTGGCCATACTCTACGGATATCGGCAATTATTCAAATAAGGAGAACGCCCTAATTTTCAGAAACGTATTTATAAAGTTATATATTATCCTGAGAGTCGCTGGACTGGTATAAGACAACAAGAGATATATGTCCTAAGCTGGATATAGATGCGTTTGAAATGAAACGAAGCTTTTGATAATAGGTAATGTTGATGTTAGATATCATTCTAAAAAATTGGTTTATAAATGGCATTAAAAGTGCAACTTTCCAGTCTGATCAAGTCTTGAGAGAAAATATATTCGTTACATCTGCCAACTATGTCGACAATTTCACCTATAAGAGTGGAATCGTTTAGTTCAGTTAAATTGTGATCAATGCCCGCACCATCCAGGCGCGTTATAAGCTGACCCAGCCAATTGTATTTGTATTGTAGTAAATTTTCCTGGGTTGAGCCTCCTCGATATAAATCTGCTTTAGGATCAAGACACGTTTTCGTGCGTATTCTTTAAAAAGGTAACAATCGTGTAGCTATCTGCTTACAAACGGATAAAGGGAAGGAGTTTGTAGGTGCAACTTGTCAAAATTTTTTGACAGAGAATGGATTTAAAATTTCCAGTAACACGGGCCAGGCACAGCAGTATTAGAATGACAATGGCTGAAATCACCACATTCAATGCGTCCTTGATATAGGAAAATATTTAATCGCGATTCAGTAAGGAAAAGCGGTCTACACGAAAGTCTAAGTACAGAGTCGATGACCAAGTTAGAATCAGTCGAGAGAAGGGCGTCTTTGAGAAAGGTTACGTGTGAGGCTGGAGTAAAGAAATATCCTTAACAAAGCGAGTTCTAAAGCGAATACAAACACCTTTTGTTTATGAGTTGAAAGGTTTGGTAGGAGAAGTAACTAATGGATTTTTTTACGAACAAGAATTGACAGGCGTAAAAAATAAAGACATAGCTAAAGAGGATTTTAAGACTGAAAAATACTGCACAATTAAGGCAATTCGTGGATTCTAGCTTCAAATTTAAAAATCATTGTGAAAACAAATTCTAATCAATTTTACCTTGTTTTAACAAGCAATAATATTATGAAATACTTTCCCGAGACTAGCACTTCCAACAACACAACTGCTAAGTGAGATTTAGATGCAAGGGCAGTGGGTAGTAGTGCTCAGAGAAATATAACTTCCTCGTACATTTCTTTTCTGAGACACGATGATTCAATTGAAAACGGCGTTACCCTTATGAATTCTGGGACAGATGGACATAATTTCCCACAATTTGATGGTAGTATTAAAAATAGAAAAAACATTGAGAATGGTGTTGACCTTTTACACAATTTTGAAGTGCCTATTACAGAAAATAAATGATGAAAATATAGAAGAAAAGTTAGAAGATGCAATAGAATTTATTGTCATGAATAAAAAGTTAGAAGATAAAGCAAATTCTCTTATAAAACCTGACCTTTATACCGATATTAAGTCTCCCTTAAAAAATCCAAACAGTCCTCCAGAATAAGGTCAATATATTAAATTTAAATATGAAAAATTCAACAGCAGCTACGTTCGCATTAAAAAACAGTGTGCAAACTTATGTTGGACGACTGATCAACATTTTTTGGTACTTGGTGATAAATTATCACATATTCTTGGTTTTGCACCAGATAATCTACTTCCCATTTAAAATAAGGAGTATACTGCTAGACACCCACCTAGTCTATCTGTTGGTCTTCCGGACAATTTATTTTTTTATTGTTATATTTGTGAACTTTGCGTTACTGATAATGTGAATGCACCACGCTGGCGTAGTGTGTCTGTAGAAACAATAGATTACTGTTTTGGTACTACACAAGTCAGTAATTTTTCACCACCTGATTACATACCATTTCTTTACGCAGAATTTACTACAACTGAAATTGATATATTGCCAATACCATTTGAGTTTGGTAGTCTGACAGATACACTTCACTCTAAACGCATTGACTAGATAGAAATTAGAAAGAAAGAAGTAATGAGTCAATACGCCAAATATTATGCCTTACAAGCAGGTGGTAGTGGAGGGATTCCCCAGATTTATATTGGTGCTTCATATCAAAAAGGCCCTGGTATTATAGGCTTTCTCGGAGGTCTATTTCGGGGCGTTCTCTCTTTCTTGACTAGAGGAGCTCGAGTTGTCAAAAAAGATGATGTTATGGCTCTCACACTCGCATTAGGAAGGAGCTAATGGTTCAGCCTTTTTCCAATCGTGGTGAACTTAAGGTCGTGAGCCGAAATCCCATGAATACGAGAAAAAAGAAAACCTCTAGAAAAATTAAAAAGCGTGGTACCGCGATAAGAAAGAAAGCTACAAAGAATAAAAGAAAACCAAAGACTACAAAAAATTGTGTGAAGAATAAAAATTGAAAGCATCCTACTGCTGATATATTTGGACATTAATAGTGTATAAAATACGTGTCCGAGACAAAATATATATTTTTTAATGTCGTTTCTACATTCTCATTCTTGTGAGTACTTAAAGCCTGAGTTCAATCTATTTTCGTTACCTCCTACACAAACTCCTAAATATTATTATGTGACGTGCGCCGAAGAAAGGGGGCTTACTCTAAAAAGAATCGAAATCTTGGTTTTTACACATTTCCATAGCTTTTGAGCTTCTTTTTTAATAAGACCTTCGGGGAAAAAATCCGAGCGTTATTATTGCTAATAATTGAGTTGTTAGGTATCCACGAAATCGGGATATGAATCGAGATCTCGAGATTCCGTGAAACACCTCCCTCCACTCACCACCCATCTATGCGCCTCATCTAAACCCTGCGTGTGAGCCGCGTCTACGATCTATCTCTGTTCGTGAGAATGTCGTGGTAAGTGGAGAGGGAAGATTTCGTGAGTCTTCCCTCTCTCCTAAAAGTCCGTTCTATCGAGTCGAATTCAATCGCTCGCTCTGAAAAATCCCACTTTTCAGAGTAAGCCCCCTTTCTTCGGCGCACATCACATATGTAACCCTGTTCCTTATTTGGTCTGAAAATACTTGTTGACATATAAGACTGTGTTTCAGAACTGTTACATCAAAGTTATATAACAGCGTCCGTTGGATTCTGTGGATGCACTTCCCGTAAACCAGCTGCGTAGCCAGGAATTTTTTCGGGGGGGGGGGGGGGGCTGACCTCAGGGAAAAATGACAAAAAGGGTATTTAAATAGAAAAGACTTAGTTTCATAGTTAACAGAAATATTTGTAAACAATATTATTGTACACAGGGGTAATGTCAGTAATTAATGCAAGTTAACAATATTATTGTTCACTAGGGTCCTATTCATGCCGACGCACAGTGGTCCAGAAATGGATTTTCACTATAAAATGTTGTTAGCCATAAGTATTAGCTATTGTTATTAACAAATTATATAAAAAATTGCATTATATTTGTATGATATTACAAAAAAAAAATTATTCACGAAGACTAGCAGCTGCGAATAATTGTGATATTATCTAGCTGAGAATTTTTTGTTCAACAATTAAAATGGTTAATAATACATAATATAATAATTGAATTGCATTTTTGTGTTTTTACAGGAGAATATTATTCTTTTCACAAAGCCTTGCTGGCCTACGACTTTTCTATATTATCTAGCTGAGAACTTTTATTCTAAATCAAGAATTTCGATTGTTATAAACAAATAATTTACACAATTTTATTATATTCGTAATTTTCATAAAGTAAAACTTTTTTTTACTCATGGCCATACTAGAATTTCAAATTCTGCATCTAAAGGAAATTCCCTTCGATTACTCGAAATATCGATAATAAAAAAAAACGTTAACATTCTTTTGTTTTCTGATACTTATACTATAACCTCTAATTTTCCAAGTTCTGATGTAAGTGTCAATGTCGTGTGTTTTGCTGTACTATTATTTAATTTGAAGTTTCGATTTAATTGTCAATCAAGAGCAACTGCTTGGTAGCGTGTAAGATTTAATATGAAATCATGCCATTAAAAAATAAAGAACTATGCGACATAGTATTAGATCTTGATGATAAAAAGGTGGATGTTTTATTGGAGATTTTAAAAAGTAAGTACTATTAAAATATACAGGCGATTGAAGCTTTCAACCTAAAGTTATAATGGTTTTTTGTACCAAACTTCATGAAGAGATGGAAGAATTCATTTTAAAAGAAAGAAATTCTTTGCAAGAAGCTTTTCTGCATACAAGCAAACATTTTTAGATGAGAATACTATTGATGAAAGCGTATTCTTAATGTCTTTGCTTCCTCTCCTCCTAAAAGATACTTCTGAAACATTATCAGTGCATTGGAAAAATCAGAAACATTCATCGCCAATATGGGCAATGCCCATATGATTTGAGTTTGCAAAGGAGACTGGGAAAAAGACTTTAACTGAAGTCAGAAATATTAATAAGCAAATAAAGAACCTGATGCTAACTAGAATTCAAGTTCATGGAAAGATAGTTCTTGTGACTCACATATTAGTTTGCACCATGCTGGACGGCAAAGTTTGCCAAGTGATCACTAAAACATCATCCTCGGCTGTCCTGCATCCTCGATTGGTGCGATTGTTGTGGAATTTCATGCAGAGTATTTTATTTTTTTAAACTTTAAAATCGACCAAGAATTACGACCTCTAGCTTAATTTCTCCGCGAAAATCCATTTCTGGACCACTGTGCAACGCCCACATATGATAAATATTGATATTAATTTAATCAAAAAGGCTCTCAAGGACAATTTACATTTAATATGATTCATATCGGAATTTTAGAGAATATTTGGAATATTTATTTGATTTCACACAAATATGTTAACAAAACAGAGAAAGATTGCTTAAGAAATAATTCTCTCTATTGTTTATTTATTATATGTTCATAACTAAAACGACAAAGCAAATTTGAGAATTTCAGAAAAAATCGCAACTTTGTAAATAACTAAGAGAAGATGCTTATAATCAATAATTAACTGTTCAAACAATTAAGTTTCTTAACTTGCATTAGCTATTACGTCACATAATGAAAATTTGAAAAAAGTGTTAAATTCCAGAAAAACCACAAATATCTAGCATTATCGTCGAAGAAACTTGTTTAGAGCAATAGTAACTTGTTTGAACAATTACATTGGTTAAATTTCGTTAATTATCAAGTCACTACAAGCAAAAAGTGAACAAAAATTGTAATATTTGAGAAAAAACTCCAAATTTTTGGCGTTAATGAAAGAGAATATTATGAAACATAATAAAAAATTGTTTAGGCCAAAGAGATTTTACCTAGATGCGGCAAAGGTCTAGTTAGTCCACATGTTACGAGAGCGGCGCTATTATCATATTTGTATCTTTAGTTTTTTCCGGTACTTTTCGGCTATATTCAGCAATGCCGCTACGTTTAAATGGATTATTTTGACGACGTGCCACGAGGCGATGCAATCAATTCTGCTTGGGTCGAGCAGGAATTAGAAAGTTTTAAATTCTTATTGATTATTTATATATTCTCTAGGACCTCTGGTGGACCGAAGGAACTGAATGGAGCCTCTGCAAAGTACCCATAAAGAGCCCATTCGGTTCCTGTTTGAAAAACTAAAAAAAAAAGAACAGCGAGATTAACTTTTAAATTGGTGAAATTCGGATTCTACATTAAGGTTCCCTATATAAGGTCACGGAATAATCGCAATAGTTTTTTTTGAAAAAGTAAAAGCTTAAAAAAGATATGAGACGTATACTGCCTGTTGACAGCGGGTTTAAAATTATTTCTTTTAAGGGCATGTGATACATCGTCGTGTGGTCAATCGGGTACAGTTCCGACGGATTTTTTTCCACAAAAATGAAAATTTTTAAAAACTGAATTCGGAGATGCTATAAAATATCATAACGGACGTCCCCGGAGTCTTTTTTCATGGATAATAACAAAAAAATGTCATTGTGCTAATTACCAAATTTTATGCATGTGTATTGTTTTGTGGTTAGGGTGATTTTTAGCTCTGTCACTCCGATAATATAGGTTTCTATCGTAGCGATTCTGTCGGTAAGCACTCTAGAATAATTATGGTGTAATAAAATATCTTACCAGCCTAGCTGGTAATGTAGATAGATAAATTTTGAAATTTTCGGCGTAGAGGGCGTACGAAACAGCATGAAACTTTGAAACTAATGTTCAATGTTTCGCCACTGGGAAATTATTTATGAAATAAACTTTTTTGATTGCCTGGAAATAAGGTTAGCTCCGGGAGATTAGTTACTATGTTTATTTGCAAGTCCAAAGTTTTCGGCCAAAAATATTGTGTAGTTTGTAAGTAACGCACAGGAGAATTGTAACATACATAACCTCCAAATATACACACGTTGTTAGCAATATCAAAAAATGTTTTGAAAAAAAAAACACAAATAAAGTGTACGGGGACGTCCGTTAGCATATTCGCTATCATTTCCCAAATTTTTAAGACAAACTATTGATTATTCTAGAAAAAAGCCGTCGGAACCCAAAACTGGTAAAATCGATACTAATTCCTAAGCGCTATGCAAATTAATCTGATTTTGCTAAATTAAAACTTTTTCGAATTAAATGTGAGGACATCCGTTAGCTTGGTCGCTATCATGTCCCAAATGTTTAAGACAAAATATTGATTATTACAGAAAAGAAGCCGTCGGAACCTAAAACTGGTAAAATCGATAATTTTCTAAGTATCAAATGCCCTTAAGGAACCGAATGGGGACCCAATGGGGTCTTTACGGGTACATTGTAGAGGCTCCTTTCGGTTCCTTCGGTCCGCCAGGGATTGAAAATAACTTTTCTCCATTTGAACATATTCTTAGTTTATGTCATTTATTCGTATTACGCCAATCTCTCGATTTCTGTCACCCCGTCTTCAGCCTTCCTTTAACTGCTAGATTATGTACTTTCTCAGGAGCTAGGGCGAGGGCGGTTGAAAAATTACATAATTAGATATATATTCCAATTGGAAACGAGTCAGGCGCCCCTCACTGTTTACGTTGCGATACATCCGAAATCAGTCCAAAGTTATTTGAAGGCAACCCCCGACCCTTGACTGAAAGCGAGAGTTTGGTGTACTTAAAAAAAGTAGGATTTACTGTTATGTATATCAACAATGAAAAAGTCACTTAAAAGATGATAAAGATAATTCGGTATAAAATCTAGATCTAGAAAGAAGTGGAGAATTTTACCACTGTGTAATAAATTTTACTGCTGGATATACATAAATCAATAATAATAATAAAAATAATAATAACACACTGCTCTCATTAGATCAATTAATTGCATTATAAAAATGCACTCGTGACTGATGTTATATACCTGGACAGCCCCATGCAAAATAATCAGATAAAATCCAACTCTAATCGAAAAATGCCTTCGACATGTTGGGCAGTGACCTCTTAAGCCTGTGTTACATTTAATATAGAATGGAAGTAAGTGAAGTTATTGATTAAAAACCCTAACCTTGAAATTTCATTTTTTTATATTTATCATAAAAAATTGTGAAAATCAAAAAATAAAAACTTTTATTTTAATATTGCATTACTACACGGAAAAAACGATATCGCTGAGAGAACAATATTTTTGTCCTCAGAACTAGGAAGTATATTTCTTGCACTAACACTAACGGATGATCCTCTCAACTCTATCAGTATAGGCGTAACAGCTATACAAGTATTTCTAAACAGCATATTGCTCCACGAAGAATACAAGTTTGTTGAAGTGACAATACGTGATTTGAACATTCTTTCACGGCGCTACAAACTATAAATATATGCGCGCACACACACACACATTTGCGAAACGCTGTTTTTCGGGATTAGATGGTCTACAAACTTGGAGATTTGAGAAAAAAGATACGATGCGAAGAATTAAAAAAAAAAACTCCTCGAGCAAATGACGGTTCCCTTCCATTTTAAGGTTAGAGTCGCACGTGTATGCGAACCAGTGTATTGGTCCCGCGATATGTCAGTATAGTTATCTTACCGATACCGCGTGGCTCCAAACACTATATACGCGCACTTCACTGAACTATACTTATGAACTATTCATATTTCTATTTCAAAAAAGAAAACTTAAAAGTACTTTAATATAATATCAAAATTTTTTTGCTTTTAGTATTTTATTTGTAAAAAGTGTTATTCTTTGAATTTTCACGTTAACATTCCGGTCAATTTAAAGAATTCTTTTTATGCGCACAAAATATATACTCTATTTAAAATTTGAAAACGGCTGATGCGAAAAAAACAGAAAAAAATGTGATTATAATAAATAAAAGGACTAGTAATTTAAAATAATTCAAAATTAGATGCCGTATACACAGAGTAACGTAATTAAATTTTGGAAATACAAAGTTACGAATAATGCAATTTTAAGGACTAATATAACGATACGAAATTTAAAAAAATTTTAAATATCTATATATGAGATTTTTAAATATCGAGGAATGAAAATACCCAATTAAAAAATATCCGAGATGATGACTTAACGAATTATATAATTTCTGAATTATACAATTAACGGAATATTAAATTTCCACAAAGTTGTTCAATTTTCGAAATTTAAGATTGGGCGAAAATAAACAATTAACTATTGAAAAAACAATAATTAATTATTTTTGTCAATGTTATATTTCGGGAATTTAATAATTCGACAATTATATAGTTCGGTAAATTTTAATTTCGGATGTTATTGGGCACGTGGACATTTCGGACAATTTAAGGAATTCTTTTTATGCAAAAAAATATTTTCATATTTCTATTTAAAAAAATTAAATTAAAAAAATACTTTAATATAATAACAAAAAAATTTTTTTTTAGTACTTTATTTGTAAAAAATATAATACATTAAATTTTTACGTAAACATTCTGTTCAATCTAAAGAATTCTTTTTATGCGCAAAAAAATATAAACTCTATTTTCATAATGATCTAATTAGTAATATTTATTATTGACCAACTGAAAAATCAATGATAATATTTCAGCAAAATTATATTTTGCAAGCAGATACGTATTAATAGTTAATTTATATACGTGTTTAAGGTTTGCTTCGTGAATTGATGAATCTAAATAAGTGTTTGAATGGTCACATAGTGCCGTTTGATTTAATTTGCAATGTAAAATTAAGAACATTTGAAATAGCAACTAATGAAGATATTATGAAGCTCCTTCAGAGTATTCAGAAGGATGTTAAGGATTGAAAGAACAAATTAAACTCAGTGTGTGAAGATTATAAGGAAGTTAGAAAAGTGACTGATAAGATTTCAAATGACCTGTCTGTGTACAAAAATATGTGCCGGGGCTGGAAGAAAAAATATCTTTTCAGAATTATTATGAAAGATATAAGATTAAACATTCAAGAAGGTTCAAGGCCAATACTGATTTTCTTTGAAAATGCGGAATGAAAAAGTGTTATTTTCCAAAATGCGAAAAACCTAAGATCTATAAATATAAAGTTCTCGAACGATCTCACAAAAACACAGAGAATTGAGAGGAAAAAGCAATACAATACCCTTCTGTAATTTAAAAAACAACTGAAGCAACGAGGAAAAGCATCAATTACACAGCCAAACAAAAAAAATGTGTGCGGATCTGGTAACAAGACACACGTATTCCTATGGATTTTGGGGCGCTGAATTCAAATTCGGTATCAAAAATCACCCATGACGTCATGGTTGAGCCATAACCTCAAAAAATGACGAAAAATCATGCACTGAGGCAAATAAATTTCAAAATAATGCCAGTGACGCAAATTTTCATTTCAGAAACATGTCGACAACTGTGAAGGATCAACCCTTGCCTGATATCAACTTATTTAACATAACTTTACCCAACAGAACCTGACCTCACCTAACCTGAATTAACAGAAATTCATTGAACTACACGTAAAGCTCTGGAAGCATAATTTCCGAGAAGCAAATGTGTGCTACATCGAATGGGTCAACTCGAGCCTAACCTAGAAATAAATCTAACTTAGCCTAACCTAACCTAACCTAACCTCATGAAACACAATTAAACTGATTGTGTTGTCCCGTTGTGTTTGCGGTACCGTTTCATTCAGCTTCGGCTTAACCTGCATAGAGGTTTAACCTATCCTAACCTAACAAAACCTGACTTAACCTGACCGATTACACTGACAACCCTGTTCTTACATTTTAATTGATACAAACATTGTCAGGTTAATTGAAATGGGGTCAATTCTTCTTGTACTTCTAAGTTTCTTCAAATGAGTAATGTTCGTCTAAATTTTTAACCACCTGTAGTACAATGAAATGAATTTTATTGTGTTACAACGGAAACACTTAAGTTAAGCTGTGTTGTGTTAAGCAAAATTTCGTTAGGTTCTGTTAAGTTAGATTCATTTGTAGGTTAAGATCGAGTTAACCTATTAAATATAGCACACATTTAGGACTGAGAACCGTACGCTTACATAGCTACACGTGTGGTTGAATTTCATTCGGCTAGGTTAGATAAGGTCAGGTTTTGTTAGGTTAGGATAGGTTAAACCTCTATGTAGGTTAAGCCGAAGCTGAATGAAACGGCACCGCAAACATAACGGGACAACACAATGAGTTTAATTGTGTTACGTGAAGTTAAGTTAGGTTAGGTTAGGTTAGGTCAGGTTTTTTTACGTTAGGATAGGTTTGACCTCTTTGAAGGTTAAGCCCAAGCTGATTCAAACGCTGCCGCAAACACAACGGGACAACTCAATCAGTTTAATTGTGTTTCGTGAGGTTTGGTTAGGTTAGGCTAGGTTAGATTTATTTCTAGGTTAGGCTCGAGTTGACCCATTCGATGTAGCACAAATTTGCTACTGGGAAAACATGCTTCCAGAGCTTTACGTGTAGTTCAATAAATTTCTGTTAATTCAGGTTAGGTGAGGTCAGGTTCTGCTGGGTAAAGTTATGTTAAAAAAGTTGATATCAGGTAAGGGTTGATCCTTGACAGTTGTCGACATGTTTTTGAATTGAAAATTTGCATCACTGGCATTATTTTGAAATTTATTTGCCTCAGGGCATGATTTTTCGTCATTTTTTGAGGTTATGGCTCAACCATGATGTGATGGGTGATTTTTGATACCGAATTTGAATTCAACGCCCAAAATCCATAGGAATACGTGTGTCTTGTCACCAGATCCGCACACTTTTTTTTTGTGTGGCTGTGTTATTAAATGGAACATAATAATAATAGATGATAACCCTTATGATATCGAAGCTGTTAAAAACTACCTCAACCCCGGTAACCTAAAAGAATGCAAAAATGATAATATTTAAAACGCAGACAGTGAGGAGTCTACAACCTCCAGAAATTCTATAGCTAGTCGAAAAAGAGGTAGGCCGCATTGTTCTGAAAATGTATTGGAAAAAAAGGTTAAAACTTTAAGAACTCGACAGTTTGGAGCTCCAATTAGACAATTTCTACAAAATTTAGAGCCAACACCAATGGAAAAAGACCAAGTAATAAAATCATAGCTTATCACAAAATGAAAAAATCCATGCATCTTTTTTTTAATGCTGAAAGTCATAAATTTATCAGATCTATTTAGTGAAGTGAGCAAGTGATATCATGTGTGTGTGTGAAACTTGGCTCATGACAACAGCATTCATCAATACGCAAAAAGGATTGCGGAAATTCAATGTCATATACATTCCAGCGACAAGAATAGCTACGAGGGAGAGAGCGAAAGGAGACCTGCTTATCGCCTTTGACGTTTGTAAATATACAGCGGAAATGCTCCATTTATGCGAAGAATGTATCTTTCTGAAACTGGTAGGTGACAATTTTGAACTTATTGTTCAATTCTCTTAAAGTATCCTAACCTGCCTCTTTTTATAGGGGGAGATTTTAATAGTAGAGATGCGAATTTAAATCAATTTTTTGAGGAACTATTACCTGGAAATGGAAGCATTTGTTACATAAGGCGGACTTTGGATACGGAATTGAACAATAGAGGACAAATTTGGTGAAATTCATGGAGAGCATTGGCTTTATTTTACTAAATGGTAGCAGCTCTAGTGATAATCCTACGCAATTTACTTTTGTTAACAACATAGGGAAGTCTATCATTGATTTAGTCTGGGTTAATATAATTCAATGGCTAAAGATTCAAAGACGTTCTGGAAAATAATAAATTATTATAAATTTAAACCCATAAGTAAAAGCTTGATGACCTTCACTTTGACCTTGAAGTTGACCATCATGGATTTTTGAAGGTCAACTTTGATTTTTTAAATGGAAACCCCTTTTTTTACATCTGGAATTCATAGAGCAGAAAATTCTACGTTCAGGTATATACCCAAGTCATAGGTCAATTGTAACGGTCAAGGTCAGTTAGAGGTTATTTGAAATTAACAAAGTTTTCCAAGAGGTCAGTTTAATTCCTGTAGTAAATTTCAGCGAAAAATTAATTGGTGAGCTCTTTATTGATCTTGGTTACATCGTTTTGAATATTGTAAAATCATAAGGAAATTTTTCTTTGAAAGTTCCAGGTGTTCTGGTGAGGGTTCTGTTCCTCTCCGAAGAGTTATACAGTCCTATACCGTTTTTTAATACCTAAGTCAATGCCTGAGGCGATACCATGAGTCCTATACCGTTTTTCTATACGAATATTACGAATTGAAACTAAATTTACGTATTACGAGTACATACTTAATAACTTTTCGTAATAAAGAGGGGTTAAATCCTGTCTCAAAGTCAACAATTGAAAGAAGTGATAGGCGCTTTATGAATCATGGATCTATCAAGGACCTTCAGAGATCTGGTCGGCTAAAATCTGCAGTATCAGAGGAGATGCAGATGGACATATCCCAATCATTTGTTGAAAACCCACACCTTAGTTTCCGTCGAGTTAGTGATGAGCGTGACAATGGGTCGGCTGACAATACCGACCACTCTGGAGCTGGAAGAGCCAATAAAGATGGATTCAGTGCAATGGATCAACGGAATCGCGGGACCTTTAGGTAGACGGAGCAACGAAATCGCGACTTCCTAGAGTGCTATGATGCGAGTGTGGCCCCTGAACGGGGTTACATAGCACGACTGCATGCTCTGTGGTGCGAAAAACACCCGGAGCTCTCGCACTTTTCGCATCAACGTCTCCGACACTATGCCGGAGTACTCCAAAAAAGGACTATGTAAGCGGAACGCCTACTCTACCACTGCAGACCATCAGGCAGCATCAGGGTGGCTCTTATTTTCAAACTTTGAATTTTATTCACGCTACCCCTTATTTTCGTTACATTTGATGTAGAAATACTTCGTGTAAAATTTGAGCTTAATCGGAATAAGGAAAGGGTACCCCTCGGCCTTTGAAAATAACAAACCCACAGACAAAATTAATTTTATTTGTTTATTTTACGAAATATTAATTATATGCAAAAAAGGTTGATACAAAATTTGTAGATTCATTAAAAGTGCACATATTTTTTCCACAACGTTTTCTTCTATTACGGACCTTTTTCGAGAAAAAAGCGACTTTTTACTACAAATCTTGACTCATAGACAAAGACTCTTTTTCATAACCAGGAAACGTTCGGCGATAATCACTCGCAATCTGAAGCACATATTGTTTCTGTTGTTCGTTTTTCGTGAATAATTTATTATACTCTTCTATAAGCTTAACGCTTCTCTCAGCCGAATCATTTACAACTTTCAATTCATTTACTAATTCAAGTCCTTTAACAAAACTTACATTTTTAGGCCACGTCGATGGTTCTGTCCTAAGAAATTCATCATTCAAGTTCAATCTTTCGAAAAATCGTTTAGTATCGGCGGGAACGAATTGCTCAATTCCATTGTTAATAATTTCTGGTATTTCATCCATTAGTATTTGTGTTAGATTCAAATTTTGATTTGATGATTCTGTCTGGCGATTCAAAGCATTGACCATTTTCATTTTCGATTATGATAACAATTTTGGATCAAAGAGAGCTAATGCGACAGTTTCAGAGCCTAAATACCATAAGTGATTCATTAATTTTTTTAATGCAACACAAGAGATACCGAGATTGACAGCTTGATAGTCATAAAATTTTGACAAACTCCTGAAGTCCACATAAGGTATTTGAGCAGCAGAAGGCGCACAAAACCATGCTTCGACGTACACACTAAAAATAAAAATACACATATCGCAGATCGCATTCTCTTCTTCTAGATTTAATACAAATTCACTACGAATTCCCTATAATTCTCTTTAGGCTACTGTTCCTTCCAAGCATTTTTAGCAAAATCGAGGATTCGAGATACGTCGCCTTTATTGAAGTGTCCTTTGACCTTTTCGTTTTCAATCCTTGATTGGACATTATTAACATTGGTTCCAGGCCAAGCTTTTTGAAAATTTTTAAAGATCAATACAATCGGTTCTGTAGTTTTACCCATCTTTTCCTCGGAAACGGTTCTAAGAATAAGTTCATATATATGATGTCTACAAGTGAAGTACAAAAGATCTTTTTCTAAGAAATTTTCTATCAAAACGCACGCACCTCTATAACTTCCAATATTCGATGCTATTGTATCGAAAACTAATGCTTTAACACAATGTTGAAGACCCCACTCAACAAGAATTTCACAAACAGCAGATGCCTGATCTTTTACATGCCCAGATTGCAGGGCAGGCACTCTAAGAAGTTGCTCAGCATCGCTATTCGAAAGAATCACAGGAAGTCGATCAACGGTCTTCTCACCTGTTAACGCTGATAGTGACTTACCATCCCAGTGCGCGAGAGCAGCTTCAAATTTCGTATTCATGAACTGCTCTTTAATTACGGTCGCCTTTCCTGCACGTATTTTTTCTCTTGCAATATGAATGGATGACCTGTTGATGACAAAATCCTGCACATCGTGGCCTAGTGCCCCGGTAGTTGCAATCAGAATATGAAATGCATCCCTGTCACTGATTTTACATTTATCTAAGGCTGCAGCAAGCTTCAAAATCACTAGTATACGGCTCCTTCTTGACCCTTTTGCTTTTGGTAATGAAAATTCCAATTCTGTATCTTCTGAGAGACGAGGTTATACCATAATATTATTAGTGGAGTTTCCAGCAACTGATACAATAATATCTGTACTTGATTTCAAACTACTGGCGCTTGTAGATGACGTCAATTCAACAGTTTCAGCTTTAAAAGTAACTTCCGTTTTTATGTGATGGAAATTTATTTCCAGTTATTTTATTCCAGTAATATCCAAGTAAATAAATTCTTTCATGTAATAGACGGGCAGAAGACACTCTGGCATGAAAATTTGTTTCAACTCGTCCGATATCCGAAAGAGAACTGCGTCAGGTATGTGGCTGGGTGGTTGACTGTGGGCTGGGATCACGGGTCCTTTAGATTTTAGAAAAACATCTGCTCAGTCCAACTACATTACTACATTAGTATTGGTACCTCTTGGTACCTCTATGGAAGACTCCCAGACTATCCTCTACTAGAGCACTTGGAGTGGCTTTATTCGTGGCATAATTTTTCGCATTTTTTTCGAAAACAATCAGTCCTAGAAGAAAATGTTTTATACAAAAATATATGCATTTTTGATAGATCTACAACTCTTGTATCAAGCTTTTTTGCATGTCATTAACATTTTGCAAAATAAACAAACAAAATTGATTTTTCAAATGTTTTAATTTTAATTTTCAAGGGCCCAGGGGCACCCTTTCTCTTAGTCTGATTAGGCTCAAATTGTACACGAATTATTTCTACATAAAATGGAACCAACATGGGGAGTAGCGTTAACAAAATGGCAAAAACATTTTTTCCATGAGTAAATAAGAGCCACCCTAAGGCAGCATATTGTTGAGAGAATACGGATACTATCTGAAGCTAAGAGAAGTCTAGAGCGGAAAGATAGGTGGGTCAGAGAAAGTCAACAGTTTCTTTCTGACCTATCTCGACTGTTCCAAGACCCTCCAGTTACTGTGGACCACCCGCCCAAACCAGTGGAGCACGAAGTATTTTGGAGAGAAGTTTACGAAGAGCAGAATAGACTGGTCGAAGACTCATATGACATAAATAGCTTCAAGGAGCTGTGTCATGCCTCCATAACACCTGATAAAGAATGTCCACTCGTCACTACCGAGGAGGTGAAAAAATTATTTAGAGGGATGAAGAACTAGTCCGCTCCGGGACCAGATGGTATCAAGACCTTCTGGTGGAAGAAGTTTCTTTCAACCCATCAGAATTTGGCCCGTAATTTCATTTCATATATAAATTGGGAAGAGCCAGTTCCGGAGTGGTTGGTGGAAGGGCGCACAATACTCCTCCCGAAAATAGGCAACTTAGCTAAACTGAAGTATTACAGGCTAATCACTTGCCTGAGCACACTCTATAAGATATTCACAGCTATCCTAAATGATAGGATTATTCGGGCAATTGAACCTGTGTGTAAAAAATGTATGAACAAGGCGGCTCAAAGAAAGGCGTAGCCGGATGTCGGGAGAATCTGCTCATCGATAGATGTGACTGAAAAGATGCAACAAACTACCAGCGTGTCCTATGGATGGCCTGGATTGATTACCGGGAAGCTTTCGATTCTACCTCCCATAGACTTATCATCTGTCTTTTGGAAAGCTTAAAAGTTCATCCTCAAATCGTGAGGTGCATAGAGAGATTGATGCTTCTTTAGAAAACCAGATTTACTATCTGATCTGGAAAAAAATCGTGTAACAACCAACAAGGTCACCTTTCAGAGAGGTGTCTTTCAGGGCGACACCATAAGCCCACTCCTCTTCTGGCTCACATTATTGCCACTATCTCTAGAACTTTGCCATTCAGACGGGTACTTTTGCGGTAAACCTGCAGATCGAAAGCTATATTAAGGAAATATATTAAGGAAATAGGAATGAAATTTGTGTTAGAAAAATAGGCCAAGGTTTACTTAAAGCAAGAAGAACTTAATGGCATCCCTGACGGTGTCATTTACACCTTAACATACCGTCCCCACATTTTCAGCCAAGACATTCCCGGTGATAGCTATAGGGCATGCCATGCACACCCCGAGCATTTAGTACACATACTATCTAGCTGTCCAGCTCACGCAGGAACGACCTACATTCAAAGGCAGAATGCGGCACTAAGGGTGCTTTATTACCATCTCTTTCACTCTTACGGAATCAACCTTAATATCGCTCCTCTAAATGCTCCTAGGAAAATCGAATCAATTTTTGAGAATGAGAATTGCCACATATAATGGAACTTTATATTCTCGACAATCCTTTCTGTTGTACACTCGAGGCCTGTCATGGTTCTTCTTGACTTCGAGAAGCGAACAATGTTCGTTATCGAATTTTCGGCTCTAGCTGACAAAAACATCATAGCCAAGGATAATGAGAAGAAATAGAGGTATAGAGAACTTATAGGGGAGTTGCGACGATTGTACCCGGAATATTCTGTTAAACTAATCGTCCTGAACATCGGCGCTCTTGGAGGTGCCAAGCTTTCACTGGTTAGTAGCCTGAAAAGCATCCCTGCGTGTGAAAAATATGCTAAAACACTTGCGGGAAAATGCAGAAAGTGTTCGTGCTTGGGTCGCTCCGTGTCCTCAGAATCCACGAGAGTTTTGCCAGATCGTCGTCTTGATTCCGTTACGGACTGTAACCACCTATCAAACGGACGTGAGACGTGGTTGTAACTGAAATTTAACCGCGATTTCGCTGGGATCGGGTGTAGTTTTTTAGATTAGCACCCGCTCCCGGCGAAATCCTGCGGTTGTCCTGATGACAAACTTCTAATTATAT
>NC_046664.1:141505132-141517216 GCF_010883055.1 Belonocnema kinseyi | reverse complement strand
TGGTACAGGGACCCTCTATCCGCAACCCGAGGACGCGTTCGGTGGCTTTGTCATAGGCCCTTCGGTTTGATTCTAGAGGAATCAAAACCGAACCGAATAAAAGGTGACCCAGCTTTCGCCGGGTACGAAAAAATTAGTGTTTTAGACTCATCAGTTGTTCCCCTCCACGGAAATCTTTAGTAGAAGGCGAAAGATTTATGCGTGTTTATATATATATATATATATGAACAAAAGTTTGTCCTAAGGACAACTGTAGGATTTCGTCAGGCCGTGAGATAGGTGGTTACAGTCTGTAACGGAATCAATAAAACGATGCGGCAAAAGTCTCGTGCACCCTGCGGACACGGAGCGACCGAAGGACGACCGCCTTTTTCTTTTTTGCCGCAAGTATTTTAGCATATTGTTGACACGCAGGGATGCTTTCCCGGCTATTAACCAGTGAAAGTTTGGCACCTCGAAGAGCGCCGATGATAAGACGATTAGTTTAAAAAATATTTCTGGTCAAATCATTGCGACTCTCTCATAACGTCTCTTTGCCTTTCTTTTTTTCATTCTCCTTGGCTATGATGTTTTTGTCAGCTGGTACCGAAAATTCGATAACGTATGCAGTATATGCTACAAATGTTCTTGTGGCAGTATTTCCAGTATACACACACACATATATACACATATGTATAGCGTGTCCTAAAAGTCCCGTGACATCCAAGTAAATCCTTAGATACAATTTTTTTGGTGAAGTTTAAGGTCATTCTTAAAGTAACTTTCAACGAGGAATCCAGTGGTAACCTTAGTTTTGACCTTGACCATGGCCTTCATGTATATTTCAAGGTCGCCTTTTGGTTTTCAAATAGAATGGTCCATTTTTGACATTGGAAATCGAAAAAGCAGAAAATTTTACGTTGAAATGTGTAGTCAGGTCATAGGTAAGGAGTGGCCTTGATGGACTGTCAAGGTCATTCCAAGGTTAAGTTTGTTTTTTTAATTTAAACGACATGGGCGTGGTAAATTCTGTTCTTTTTGGGATACTTGATTAGCGTGAAGCCTCTTGCCTCGCACGATTCGGGATGCTTGATCAGCGTGAGTCCCCTTGCATCTCACGATGGGGCGCTTGATTATCGTGAATCCCCTTGCCTCTCACGATGGGGTGCTTGTTTATCGTGAGTCCCTTTACCTTTCACGATTTGTCATAGAGAAGAGTATGTTCAATATTTTAAACGTAAGTGCTTGAAATGTTCTCAGTTTACTTCCTGGCAGTAAGCTAAACGGTGGTAGAAAGCATTTACAGCATTAACAATCATTTTATTTGGAGTAGGCGCTGATTCGTCAATTATTCTTTGCTGAAATTCTGCTAAGTTATTTAAGTGAGATTTGTCTTCTGCTGCCCAATGTGGATTTATATTTGCCCAATATTTATAATTATGACTCTTTAAGGTTCCATCACGTTAAAATGTCGCCTGGTCTGAGGACACTATATTGGACTGGAAATTGGGATTTCTAATTATAAGTGTCATCATATTGTCAGAAAACTTAACGCGTCGATCGAAATCATCTTCACTTAACTTATGCATAAGTATTGCTTTGAGAGGATGAAAGTTTGCTCTCTGCAGAATATTATGAACAGACGATTTACTTATTTCAAGTTCTTGAGCAACTCTACTAAAGGAATTATGCAGATCCTTAGTAAATTACAATAAAACGTCCAATAAGTTCACCTTATTTCCAGCTGACCTCATCCTGCCTTTTCGAGGTAGATCTCCGACAGTGCCGAAATTATTGAATCTTCTAATGGTTCGTTCAACATCAATATTAACGTCTAGTAATAAACCAAATTTACGTTTGATCATTATAATTATCGATGAAAAAAATATTGTATTTTAATATCCTGTTTATAAAACTTATAAAATTGATTGATCAAAATGACATCCTAATTCTTAGCGTGATTTTAAACTATCTAAACAAAGACAAAGAGGGGTGTCAATAAGGCCGTTTTTTGGACGCAACCCGATCTGCTCGATACTACCTGAAATTAATGCTTTCTAATGTGCCTGTTCCTAATTAACCCGAGCCACCAAGCTTTTCCAAAAATTGCCTAAATGCATGAAGTTGAATATACATTAGAACCCTTGATCTAGGGCCTGGGCCTGAGCTTGCAGCAAAACCTACTTTTATTAAGAAGCAAGAAGTAGTGAGGATTTGTGAGGGCTTTCAGCGGAATGGCTATTTTAAATTATCTACAAGGTTACAGAAACACCTTCAAACCAACAAGTTAGTTACGAGAAGCCATCCTACAATAGATAATGATCTAACAGTTGATAATTATTAACTATAAGTACAAATATTAGTAAAATAATAAATTATAATTGTAATATAATAACGCGTACCTTGTCTTAACTAATATTTACAATAAATCATTTGTTATACATACATTAGTATTTTTAATTATTGATTTTCTACTGTAGAATCATTTTCTACAGTAGAGTGAGCTCCCCTATTCGTTTTAGGTGCGATATGGAGTCAGTATTGTAGATTATTTAGCTTCACCCAGGGTGTACCACGGGGAGGCAATCTACTCTACACCCCACTTACTCTACTATTTACTAAATATTTACAAAACTACATACAAACTATATATAAATGCAGAAATGTATTTAATCTGAATACAAACTACGGACAAAAGTAAACATAAACAAACTATCAACAGAACGACATGTAAACACTTAATGAGGAAGGTTCTGGTATCCTTCTGCATCGGACCGATCGGGAAAAGCCTTGGCCGCATCTTCTATTCTACGTGAGAGTTATAAGTTTGACAAGGTCTTGAAGGAAAATTGTTATGACGATAGTATCCCAAATACTATAGGATTAGTATGTCCTGACTGAATCTGAACGCGTATTACATTTTGAGATGGCCTGTGAATTTAAAACTTGTTCAAGCTACCTTCGCTTATGTGACAGAGTTAGCATCTAAGGATTGCCAGATAACCCGCTTGTTTGACTGACCTTCATTTGCAGCCCGTTATTGTAAAAGATCTATCTTTTTCACCAAGCAGAACATTCTGTTAGCAATTACCTGATAATTAGAGTTTTTACTGATACGTGATGGCCAAAACGCGTTACAAGGGGCAAACACATGCCGTACATAGTCCTCAATATTCGGGATCTGACAGTTTCGAACTACGTGGTCTAGCGCTTTCCCTTTCTTCAGAAGACCGTTGACGGCCTCTATGAGCTATTGTATTTTTGTAACCAGTCGCGATTCGTTGACCTCGAGACCAAAGCTGTGAACAATCCCGGAAACCTTGATCGACAACAAAAACACTATCAGAAGGTAGCCACGATCGAAAATCAATAGCATCTGTTTTCATAAGACTAGTCAAAGTGTTCGCGTCATTATTTTTACCGTTTGCGAAGTATCACCCAAAAAACTCTAGAATGTATCCGGTGGTGCCTTTGAAATCAGTAATTTTAACTTTTCTCTATGTAAACATAGGTACCGTCCGCTACAAGAATGCACACGTTTTCTTCGTTTCAAAAAAGTTCCTTCGACATGAATTGTGTACGTTTAATAATAATATCTTCGGAAGATATACGACCCAGAGATAAAGAGAGTCCTGTCCGCAATTTCATTAGCAGCAGAGCTAAACAAGTGCGGTAAGATATGCCACTGGTTGATTTCAGGTGATCTTGCATGATCTGAACAACAGAGGCAAAGTCAATTTTTGTCAGCCTGTTAAAGTGTCATAAGCAGCTTCATTATGTGTAACAGGGGAATCGAAATCTAATTCTTGATTGAAGCCATTCTTCGTAAGTTTTGAAGTAAGTCAGTGATTATTTCAGCATCAAGACACGAAACATCTGACTGAATTTCAATCGCATTAGTTGGTTCTATTTCAAAAAAATCATCCTGTAAGTGTTTTTTACAGGTATTCAAAGACAGATGAATGAATAATCCTCTTTCGACAAGTATGCGAGTGTCAGCTTCAGCAGAAACACGTTCAAGTTCACCTTCTCTCTTGCAAACAACAATTGCTTTTAGAAATGACACCTCTTTCTATATGTAACAAAATTGTTCCAGAAACTGATTTAAGATTTTGCGAATCGAAACATTTTGCCGATTCGGAGACTTCAGCACTTTCATCACCGATTATATTTTTTGAATCGCAAGGAGTTTTAGATATTATGTAGCGGCAGTGTCCACAAACCTTCAAAGAACACGCAATCTCAGGGTTACAGTACTCTCTTCTTAGAATCTCTAAATCAGGATCAGATGTCTACTGTAAAAATACTATCAGCATCGGCTATGATTTCCATGGTTTTATAAACACAACTGTCTCGTTTTTAGACATTCAAGATCTGCAGATGAACTTGTAAGCTCACTCCTCTATGTATGTATCTACTGCTGAGCAAGACAACAATTATAATTTATTTCACGATCAATAACAGGCCATTAGGATACTTTTTTAAAACAATCACATATCGCTTATATGTCTTTTTTCAATCGAACTGTTGTGCATTTCAATGAGTTAATACACAAAAAAACAGGAGAAGAATTATCACACTGAACTTGGTTTCAGCATGTTTCTTTTTTGTTTTTTTTAAATTATTTTTATCCATGAACTGTCATTATTTTTGTAAGGGTTAATCTTTCACAATCAGATAGAAAAATAACTTATCGAACAAAAAATACTTAGAATATTGTAATCGTGGTGATTTATCCTTCAGACAGAGAAAAACGCATCAATTTTGTGTGAACGATGCGAAAACGATGTTTCCAATTCGCTTGTTGAGGAGGGAAACAATGAGTTTTCTAATTGGAGTATTTCTGTGTAGTTGTCATCAAAAAATAAAGCTTATAGTTGTTTCTTTACACAGTTGAAATCTTTTGTAGCTTTTTTATTATTCTGTGAATTGTAGAGTAAGTAGGGTATAGCGTAGATCACCTCCAAGTAGTGCGCCCTGTATAAAGGTAAATATTCTGTACTACTATACCTAATCATGGATTTTATACATGACAATTCGGATTTTTTTGACAATTGGCTGTATCCTAGTGAGAAAATCGATAGCGAGTGTGCACGTCGGTACCAATCCTGGAAGAATGCTAAACCTGAAACGTAACTGTTTGTTATCAACGACTAAAAGATAAGAAACTATATTCACAAATTCTGGTTCCCAATCTACATGGAAATGAGCTTCAGTTTTCTCTACTTTGTGCCCCTAATTTTGAAGTAATTATTCAACAAAAATTCTTTGGATAAGTAATTGTCCCTAAATCCAGTGCCTAGCCTTGCGTCTTGCTGTTAATGTTTACTACTTATTGATTGTGATCAATGGACCTCGCGTTATTTTAATTTGCCCAACTCGAAATATAAGTCCTCTTTTTATTCTCTTAAATGAAATTTCGAATTAAATAAAATTAATTAATGAAATACTTATTAGATTCTACTAGATCTTTCCCAGGTGCGAATTGATCTTCGACCCACAGTCGAGCTAACCGCCACGTCGTGCGGTTGATAACGGCCAAAAGCCTTTGGCTTCTCCACGTCCGCCCGACATTTGGTCCTATATATGGGCCATCTACTAAGATGTTACCGGCCAGACTATCGACAAAAATAGTTGAAAATAATATGTCACAGATTATTCAAATTATTCAAAAATGTTCGAATATTATATAATAAAGAAATAAAAAAGGTTATAAACAAATTATTTTTTGAAAGAAGGTTTTCTACGATTTTCCATAATTTTACATTTCTTAAGTTATATTTTGAGAAGGTGTTGTAACAAAGTTAAAGCTTCGATATTTTGTAGTTTGGGACCCCCTGAAAAATAATATCCATGTCTAACGGTTGATGAAAGGATACTTTTCCATCGGTGTTGCGTCGTATGTCGCTTTTCATGCAGATGAGAAGAGTTACAGTGACCCCACAGAGGACTGTTTGGTACCACGCTCAGGAATCAATTAATTATATATCTGCTTGGACACTTTACTGCTGGCTAATGGCGCGCGTATCCTAAATGCCATAATATGCTTACTACATGTGCACATGATCCGACTGTCCTGGCCTTAATTTTGCAAGTAAAGTAGCACCCCAATATTTGTTCATTCTTTTGTGCTTCATCCATCTGTAGCTATTGATCATCGCCTGCTTGAACCAAGTTATCTTCTACATAGGATATCCAGATCCCATATTAAGTTGCCCGTCTGAAACAAGAATACACGCGCACTCTGATTCAACCCGGTTCATCGACAAGTTTGTCCAAATCCAAATCTTCCATTCGCTCCAAGTCAAACTTTTCTTGGATGTAAGCTCTTGCTAGATTCAGCTGATAGATTCCTACCGTCAGTTCCTTCAGATAATTAATATCCAGCCCAGGGAAATGAGGTACTTGGTGTTCATTAAGATGAATCCATCTGGCATTCCTGTCATGCAGGTTGTCAATTCTCACTCTAGTTAATGGAATAAGTAACTTGCTTCTTCTGTATCAAATTGCTTGTGTTCACGAACTAACAGAGTTGGTATTTTATGGCTAATACCAAGATTTTCAAGGAGCGACAGGGCATCACTATAACCACGGTCCACAATGATAATTTCGTCGTTTTTTACCCATTCTCGCAGTCTATTAACATCGATTTCGAATTCATTAGTAAGCATGGCAGCGTCGTTATTTCGAGAGTAGGAAAGTAGGGTCCATGAATATCCAAAATATAGCCATCTGGAGCTACATACAGCTAAGGCTGGCTTAATTAAGTGGCGACCTTTATGAGCTCAATATGTTTGCCTGAGAGCTATGAAATTGCTAGGTTTATGGATAAATACATAAGTTCTATCTATTTAGGCAATCACTTTTGGAACTTCAGGAGTGGAATTATAAAGTTTATTTGCGAAATCCGTTACATGTTTCTATATATACTGCTCGCGTGTTATAGCCGTTAACCCTATGTTGTTGAGAACAAAGCGTGGCATCAAAGATCTTCTGACAATAGAAATAATGAGACTTACATTTTACCTATTATCGTATCTTAAAAGAACTTTTAAAAAGTCATCACTCAGCCCTTGGCGAAGCTTATACGAAAAAATCATCAAATCCTTTTTACTAATACGGCGATATACCCGTAGATCTTGTACAGCATCGCAATAAGTATATAAATCCCTGAATTGCTCACGCGTCATGGGACTGATTGAATTCAAATCTTCCTCTGGAAACGTTTCTTCATTATTAAGATGAGGCTCATTAATCTTCGATAATTCACGTAGGCCTTGCAAAAGATATTGCAACTGGACACCAGACAAGCGATAAGGTCTATTGAAAAATTCTAAACCTTGAAGTAGGACGTTTGGTATACAGCCACTCACATCCAAATGTTCAGGGCAAGAACGAGTTGATTCCGGTACGTAATTTTTTTTTTAAAAAACATTGACCCTACATTTCACCGACAACCTGGTCACATCTTGCATTCTGTTACCAAATACACAAGACCTATTTCTTCTTTGTCTTAAAACATTGAGTGTCAGATAATTAGGATCAAGTGCTAAATCATTCTCCTCCATATTAATGCTTTGATTGCAGTTCAGGCATATCCTCGTATTTTCATAAATTTCTTGAGGATCTATTTCATATTCAGCACGACGGTAAATTGCGATTTGTTGTTTTTGCTCATTTTCTGCGTCAGATATGTGTACTATCGCTCGTGTCTGTAAGGGGATTGCACATATGTAGCAACTTATTCTGACGGGCGGCATGACTAAATTCCAGGTATAGGAACATTTTTCAGCGTTCTATTTTATAAACTTGACTCAAATATCAAAGAGACATTGACCCAGGCGAAGAAAATAGAAAGTTAATGCAGAATTTGTGTTAAGAGTAAACTACAAAGATTCTATTAAAAATCGGACATACATAATGTAAACAGGTTTAAAATTGACAATCAGATTGCCATGGCGGCAAAATCTCATTTATTACAAGTCACCGATGCTCGAAATCTAAAAGTTTATTCAATGGAGTCTTTTCCATTATTACAACGGATTTCCAAGATCAAAATATTTAAAATTGACAAACAAAGGAGACTATAGTTCATGAAAAAAATATTAAGTGCATATTTTGTAATCAAATTAAAACGCGAGGAGGTTATGTCTGGAATGTAGGGCTAACGTTGTTAAAAAAGAAACTATACGTAAGGGAATCTAATCGCGCATATCCTACCAAATATTGGTTATATATAGTAGATAAACTACCCCCACATACCATACCTGTAGTTTAGTCTAGACGACGCAATTGACGGGAAGGGTACAACTCTGCACGAGCCCATATGTGCAAGTCGATGGCCACAGGTACACCTGTGCACTGGGCCATCTGTGCACGTCTATATTTCAGCGTGCACAGTTCGAAGTCTTGACTAAGTAGTTGATAAGACATGATTAATTAGTTTGAATGAGAAAATATCACCATTGTCATGTAACTTCATATTCAGTTTATGTTACCATGATCCGAAAATCACCAATTAATTTGTTTACAGAAGGTAAACTACTCGCATACACATCCTCAATATTGCAATATCCAAACACACTTCTCATAGTTTTATCTTGACGATGTGGTTAATAGGGCCTGTTTAATCAGATTGAATGAGTACATGAAAGGTGACCTACGATGCAACACCGAAAAAGAAACTATCCATCTCTCAACCTTCAGTTCTAGATATTATCGATCAGGGTACCCTAAAATGCAAAATATCAATGGAACATTGTTCAGCATGATCCCAGAGCGTGGTACCAAACAGTCCTCAAGGTTCGATGTATCTGTTCTCATTTCTATGAAAAGCGACATACGATGCAACACCGACGGAAAAGTATCCTTTCGTCGACCTTTAGATATGGATATTATTGTTCGGGGGTGTCCTAAAGTACAAAATGTTAAAGGGGCAGAGGGTTCGGAATGATCCCTGAGCGTGGTGCCAAACAGTTCTGGAGGGTCCGTGGAACTCCTCGAGTGTTCATAACGTTAACTTTGATACAACACCCATAAAATTATCTTTTTCTCGACATTAAGAAATGGGTATTATTGTTCGCGGGATCCCAAACTACAAAATATCTATGGAACAGAGTTCGGCATGATCCCTGAGCGTGGTGCTAAACATTCCTCTGTGGTCGCTGTAACTCTTCTCATCTGCATGAAAAGCGACGTACGATGCAACACCGACGGAAATATATCATTTCGTTGACCTTAAGACATGGATATTATTATTCAGGGGTTCCCAAACTACAAAATATCCAAAAGACAGTAAGTTCGGCTTGATCCCCGATCGGGATGCCAAACAGTATGCATGAAACGTTAACTTTGGTACAACACCCACGAAAAAGTATCCTTTACTCGACATTTAGGTATGGATATTATTGTTTGGAGGGTTTCAAACTACAAAATATGTAAGGAACAGAGAGTTCAGCATGATCCCTGAGCATAGTGCCAAACAGTCTTCGAGGGTCCGTGGTACTCCTCTCGCCTCCATGAAAATTGACATTTGGTCCCTCCTATCTCGAAACCTGGCGTTTCTTGGACCCAGTTTCTATGGATTTTATTTGATCAGGATATTATAAACTACATTATACTACAGTTTGAGCTAATTTGACTGGGACCATATATTCCATAGATATGTGTGCCGGGTCCTTTTGATAAAAAATTATGATAAACAAAATTTTTTTTTGATTATTATTCTTAAAATTACAAAAAATTTATTAAACAAATGCACTGTTCAGAAATTTTTCAATAACATTTTCTTTTGCGTCGATGTTTTTAAATAAGGGACTTTATGATAATTTTAGCAAAATTATGATTTGTTGATTAATTTTCTGATTTTTTTAAAAACATAGAGGAGCGTACCCGAGTATGAGATATTCTCGTAATATGAGATAGCGGAATTTCAACTAAACTACGAGGGCTACTCTGTTAGTTCTGTCACTAACGTGCAGTCCTTAAAGAAAAAGTAATTTCGTGGTAATGTCAATTATTCATTGCGCGACTGAAGATTATGATCGAACATTTTGTGAAATTGGTGGTGGTCGAATTATTTAAAGGGAAATCTTTAAACCCTATTTGTTATGCATTAAATAAGTATTTCGCAGTAAAGTCTGCATAGAGAGATAGGGGTTGAATGACTGAGTAGGAATTAGTCGATAGTGTTTAAGTTTTTTATTTTACAGGTCAGGAGTAGTAAGTGCGTCGTTGCACGGAAACTGGTTGCACAGAAACCGGTTACAAAAGGGTTTGTGACTGCTGGAAAAACCAAATATATCTAAATAACAGTAAATTTATACTTCGTAAACATACAATAAAGTTTTTCATTCAATTTTCGTATAATGCACGTTATGGTAAACTAAATTCCCATTAAAACGACCTATTTAACTTTTAAGTTCAGTCGATAGAATCCCGACAATCACACCAAAACAGAGTTGGTATCTCATATTTGGATACTCTCCTCTATTCAATAAACAAATGCATTATTCCGGCATTTATCGGCAGTAAAAATTTTTTTTCTGAATGCCACTTCTTTCAATTGGGAACCTTATAAAAATTCAAGGAAAATTTATAATTAGTTGATCAATTTAAGGATTTTTTAAAACAAATATAATGAAAAAGTGCATTAATCAGGAATTTCTTGACATAAAAATTCGATATGTACTTTTTAATTAGGAACTTCATGAGAATTTCAGCAAAATTAATCATTTCTTGTTCAATTTCATAAGTTTTTTAACAAATTTAATAAACAAATTGTTTTTGGGGCATTTGTCAACGGAAAAATTCTTTTTTTTTCGATTTCAGACTTTTTCACAGGGATCTTTATAATAATTTTTTAGCAACATTTATAATTAGTTGATGAATTTTATGATTTTTTAAAACAAATTTAACAAGCAAATGGATTATTCGGGCACATATGGTCGGAAAAACTCTTTTTTCTATGCCTAGCATTGGAGATTGTAACTATCTTACAATTCTTGTTTATTGTAAACAATCATAAACAAAAACATTTCAAAAATCATTTTAAATGAGTTGTCTAGAACGGTGACTCTGGGATACCTGGCGACCTCTCAGAGTACACAGCCTTATCCTTGCATGCGGGGCTCTACAAGGATGGACGAACCCCTTTCCCTAGCTTCTCGTGGGAACAACAATGACAACACCAAACATGGTTGTAGTAAGTACGGTTCAAAACAACAGAACGCGCAGGGCTCCCGACAATGGGTCGGCCAACAATGCCGACCAATCTAGAGTTGGGGGAGCCAATGAAAATGGATTCCATGTGATGGATCGGCGGGATCTCGTGACCTTTGGGTGGACGGAGCAACTGAATCACGACTTGCTACACTGCTACGATGCGAGTGTAGTCCGTGAACGGGGTTACATGGCACGGCTGCATGCTCCGTGGTACGATAAACACCCTGAGCTATCGCACTTTTCGCAGCAACCTCTGCGAAACAATGCTAAACTACTCCGTAAAAGGGGCTATGTAAGCGGAACGCCTACTCTACCACAGCTAGAACAAGCCGGCAACAAAGAAAGAGAGGCGACACTAAGACCAACCGCGGGCAGGCAACCAATAGATGAAGAGCGATGCTTTACAACCCAAAGAAACATCAACACCAAAGTTTCTCTCAAGCCTAAAGATCTGGCTGAAATGGATGACGAGCTTCATGGACATTTTTCCGGTGAATCCGACCGTACCCGTCCCGCATTTAATGTGTGATTGACTACATCAAATCTGGCAGGAATTTTACCGCCAAGGTTCGCAAGTTCGTGCGCGAACTCCGGACCCGTTATCACACACTTAACAAGTCAACGCTGCTGACCATCAGGCAGCATATTGTTGAGAGAATACGGATACTATCTGACGCTAAGAGAAGTCTAGAGCGGAGGGAGATGTGGGTCAAAGAAAATCAACAGTTTCCCTCTGACCCATCTCGACTCTTCCAAGACCCTCCAGTTACTGCCGAAAATCCACCCAAACCAGAGGAGGTCGAAGTATTTTGGAGAGAAGTCTACGAAGTTCAGCGTAGACTGGACGAAGACTCAGAAAATATAAATAGCTTCAAGGAGTTA
>NC_046664.1:141502977-141505032 GCF_010883055.1 Belonocnema kinseyi | reverse complement strand
GCGAGGGCGCATACTTTGAATGAAATATTTGTTATCATTCTCTTGAAATAAATGTGTTTTTTTCTTGAAAAAATACCGGTTTCATATGTATACACCTGGTAAGGTCGCGATACCTCTCCTTCTTTTCATTCTCCTTGGCTATGATGTTTTTGTCAGCTGGTGCCGAAAATTCGATAGCGAACATGGTTCGCTTCTCGAAGTCAAGAAGAACCATGTCAGGCCTCGAGTGAGCAACAGAAACAATTGTCGAGAATATAAAGTTCCAGTATATGCGGCACTTCCCATTCTCGACAATTGACTCTATTTCCCTAGGAGCATTTAGTGGAGCGATATTAAGGCGAATGCCGTAGGAGTGACAGAGATGGTAATAAAGCACTCTTAGTGCCGCATTGTGCCTTTGAATGTAGGTTGTTGCCGCGTGTGTTGACAACTAGATAGTATGTGAGCTAAATGCTCGGGGTGTGCATGGCACGCCCTGCAGCTATCATCGGGAATGTCTTGGCTCAAAATGTGGCGACGGTATGTTAAGGTGGAAATGACACCGTCTTAGCATGCAAAAATAAAACCCTCTGTACCAGACTTCAATCCGGGCGATTTAAGGAAAGCAAACGTTAGCTCACAAGACATTGACTGATCTTTCACATTTCTGTGGAAGAGACCGTGCATCCTCTTATCGAGGAGCTGTTCACGAAAGTTTTTATCTTGTGCTTTCTTAAACTGGGCTTTCAGGAGTGAGTACTCGAGATAGATTAGATTTGATGCATTTTTCTCACCCTTCATACTGAAGTCAGGTCCGACTGTTTCAGCAGCCTCCTCCGCTGCTTTGTATAGACATGCTCCTTTGCCCACTTCTTCGTGATTCCTGACCATTTTAAGAAGAGTTTCTCTTCCATTTGCAACTCTATGTGCTGTACCCGGAATAATCCTGTTGTGAAGACACTCAAGACTCAATATTCCGCGACCCCCTTGACGGCGTGAGATGTACAGTCGCGGAACTGAAGACTTAAGATGCATGCTTTTGTTCATGTGCATAACCTTTCTTGTCCCGATATCAAGAGATCTGAGCTCGTTCTTCGTCCATGGAACTACTCCAAATGAATAGAGTAGTACCGGGACGGCAAGCATGTTCGTTGCAGATACTTTGTTCCTCATCGACAGTTCGGAAGACCAAATCTGTCGGATGAGACGTTTGTATCTGCTTCGGAGAGTATCCTTTATAGATGTCACATTCTGAATGCAGCTCTGTGGCACGCTCAGGTATGTATAAGACTCTCCAGCGCAAAGATGTCGTATGGCGCTTCTATCAACGAGCTCATGATCTTCAGGGATGCCATTAAGTTTTCCTCGCTTCAAATAAACGTTGGCGCATTTGTCTAACCCAATTTCCGTTCCAATTTCTTTAGTATATCGTTCGGCAATCCCCAGAGCTAGATGCAGTTACTCTCTGTTTTTAGCATAGATCTTAAGATCGTCCATGTAAAATACATGAGTGACCTTGTGCTTTCGATCTGCAGGTTTGCCGCACAAGTACCTGTCGGAATGGCGCAGTGCTAGAGATAGTGGCAATAATGTAAGGCAAAAGAGGAGTGGGCTCATGGTGTCGCCCTGAAAGACACCTCTCTGAAACGTGACCTTGTTAGTTGTCACACGATTTTTGCCAGATCAGATAGTAAATCTGGTTTTCCAAAGCGGCATCAATCTCTCTATGCAACCAACTATTTGAAGATGAACGTTTAAGATTTCCAAAAGACAGATGATAAGTCTATGGGATGTAGAATCGAAAGCTTTCCGATAATCAATCCAGGCCATCGATAGGTCACGCTGGTAGAATGCTGCATCTTTGCAGACACATCTCTCGATGAGCAGGTTCTCCTGACATCCGGCTACGCCTTTCTTTGAGCCTCGTTGTTCATACATTTCTTGCCAGACAGGTTCAACTGCCGGAACAATCCGATCATTTAGGATAGCTGTGAATATCTTATAAAGCGTGTTCAGACAAGTTATTGGCCTGTAGTTCTTTGGGTCAGCTAAGTTGCCTATTTTCGGCAGGAGTAT
>NC_046664.1:141497900-141502877 GCF_010883055.1 Belonocnema kinseyi | reverse complement strand
AATTAGCACAAATGGTAAGTTCCGACAGTGCCTACAAGTGTGCCTACTGGCCGCTAAATGGCAATACCGGTTTCATATGTATACACCTGGTATAAGGGAGTTGCAACGATTGTACCCGGAATATTCTGTTAAACTGATCGTCCTTATCATCGGCGCTCTTGGATGTGCCAAGGTTTCACTTGCTAATAGCCTAAAAATCATCCCTGCGTGTCAACAATATTCTAGAACACTTGCGGGAAAAATGCAGAAGGCGGTTGTCCTTGGGTCACTGCGTGTTCTTAGGGTGCACGAGGCTTTTGCTGGATCGTCGTGTTGATTACTTTACAGACTGTAACGACCTATCTCACGGTTGTGAGACGTGGTTGTGGCTGAAATTTTACCGCGATTTCGCTGGAAGCGGGTGCAATTTTTCAGATTAGCACCGGCTCCCGGCGAAATCCTGCGGTTGTCCTTATAACAAATTTTGAATTATATATATTTCATTTAAATAATTTCGTGTAATTCAAAGTCAACACAAATTATTTGAATGCCAACATGCCTTATATATTATTTTTGTAACATATTGCAAATATATGTAGGTTTGTATTTATATGAATATAGATAACGCAGGGCGTTATAACGACTTTTCCGGCATTGTGGGACACAATGCATAAAGCCCTGCTGCAAAACTCTCGGCGACAACGTAGGTAAATAAAATTCATAATTACCTGTAAATAAGAAGTAGGGCGACAGACAGCAATCCAGTATCGCTCGAAAAGAATACCAAATACGCTGAACTTTAAAATGAAAACTCGAAAGACATCTCTACGATTCTAGATGTTATCACAGAATTAAGCTTGAAAGTTTATCCAGCGCATGATAGTGGGATTTCTTGGGGGCGAAAGAAGCTACGGAATAATTTTATTTCCATTTGATAATAAGAAAACAGTGGTTTATTCAGTTTGACAAATAAATTTGATTTAATACATTAGAAGCAAAGAAGGTGGACTCGTCTGCTTGAAATTTGGCGTGGATTCAACACAACAGTACGTACTAGTCGATGGCCAATACGAAACTGAGTAGTGTCATGCTGTTCTAGGCCTCCCCACTATGATCAGTCCCACTAGACTTGCATTGCCCTCAGGTGCTGCCCTCTTTATCTCCGCATCTGGTTGCTACTTCCGTTACTTGACTGGGTGCCTCTGGTGGTAGGCCGGCTCGACTTTTCCTGGCAAGATGGCTGCGCCAGTTTATTTTGACATGTCCCGGGCAGAGTATGGCTCGGTACGTCGTGTATGTGTATAATAATCCTTGAGCCTAAGGATTATTAATTTTGTGTCGGGAAGTATCAGTTGATGCATCCGTAGTATAGCGGTAGTGTACCCGATAGTGTATTTGAACGTAGCACAAACCATGTTAGAGATGCAAACTTTTGTATACCGTGCATCTGTGGCAACCGTTAGAACGTTGGGCCGGAAAATCAGGTCTGCAAATGCAGTTTTTGTCCCAGCAAGTGATCAAGATCCACCATGGAAGATCAGGTGGGATATGGATGACAGCAAAGTAAGGTGCAAATTGGACCGATTAAATCAATATAAAAAAGGAAAAATAACCAGAAAGCTGATAAGCCATGTTACTAAAATCATCCACCCTCAGCACATCGAGACGGTAGTCGCTAGAAGAAAAGTAGTGAACAAAGGCAACAAAATCGAAACTTTCAGATAGATGAAAAAAGGTTCTATCGTGAACTGAGAGTAAAGCCAAATAACCAGCAAGACACCGAAGTCCCTCAATTGGAAGATATGACTAACTACTGTTCAGGTATTTGGGGAAAAATAAACAGATGTAATTTGGACACTGCGTGGTTCAAACTGGAGAAAGAAAGGGCAAGCAATAGACCTGCTATGCAACTGACAAAAATTACAGTTTTAGATGTTTCAGCAGTCTTGAAAAGGGCAAGTTATTCGAAAGCTCCAGGTCCAGACATGGTGCACAACTTCTGGTACGAGTACCTGACGAGTGTAGATCTTGCATTGACAAGTTGTTTTCAGAAGATGATTGAATATCCAGATCTGATGCCAGGCTTTATCTTCCAGGGTACTACGTATATGTTACAAAAAAAAACCAGAAGCTAAAAATCTATCTGATTTTCGAATGATAGATTGTCTTCCAACAATTTATAAATGTCTAACAGCTATCGTTGCAGATAAAGTATATTCTTATTGCGACGACAATGACATTCTTACAGAAGGACAAAAAGGATGTTCTAAAAACTCGCGAGGCTAGAAAGATCTAGTCACTATAGACGCTGTTGCCATAAATCAAGATCGTAAGCATCAAAGGAACTTAAACGGGTGATGCAAACCCAATCTCTTTTGTTTCTCAAAAAATACCATTAGGCACGATTTGTAAATTGTGTTAAGACCCCTTTGACTCTTCAAAAATATCAAACACCTTATGCAACTATTAATTCATTATTATTTTGCGATTTCCGTTCATATAAATATAAACTTAAGTTCTTGCTCTGATTAGTTATTAAACAAATATTCTCTCCATTCATTCAATCTTTCCAAACAAGATTTTAAAGCTATTTTTCATTATCCTGATCAACCCCTTCTAATAAATTGCTTTCAAAATTTAAGCTTAACCTTTTACCCTCATTTCCATTTTCGCATTCTAACCAATTTTCAAATATCTTGCGCTGTTTTGAACGTCCAGAAGGTGCTGCCTTCAGCGGCAGCATAGGTACAAACAGACAATCATCGACTTTTACACTTCACCTCGTAATAAAAAGTTGCACTATAGCGTGGCTTTTACCAAACCATTGTTGAAATTCTATTTATTTACTGAATATTAAATAGCAATAATTTGTATGATTTTAAAACGCATATATACTCGTTTTTCTTTTGAAATTCTTGAAGGCTTTGTCCTTAAGTTGGATACCGACGTGAGCCACCGCACTACCTAGACTAGCCAATGAGCGTCGAATGCTCTGGTTCGCGATTGGTGAGAGTTTTATATAGAAAGGTGGACAGCCTACCAGATTGATTCATATTTTATGAATAAGGTAGGTAATAATTACATATTTTACCCGTGTCTGCTCATATATATATATATATATATATATATATAGTAAGCGAATATATTTTCAGTAACTTAGTTGTGCTTCAACTTTTCGCGTTCATAACCTATTTTTATGCCAAATGTCTGTAATATATCATTAGATATAATTTTTACTAAAATATTTTAAAAGATTTATTAAAATCCCTAATGTATTTCTACATGCAATAAAATGTTTTTATACATGATAATTACATAAGTACGGATCTTCAGGTAAAGAGTTAATATATCTTTTATAATAATATTAATACTAACGAATCAAATTTCTTTAAAATTCCCTGCATGTTCTTAATAAAAAAGAAGTATTTACTATTTCCTTTCTAAGCAAACTTTTACCATAAATATTTTTAAAGTCACATTTTTTATTTTTTATGTCTTGCCCTAGTCACAATTTGTAAGTAAAATGTGTTTTCTTCGAAGTATATGCCGACCAAAACTGGTTTATTGAGCAAACGGATCTGAACGTTTACGGAAACTTTCGAGACAATACAATCCTGCCTCTTTTAATTTATTGCGTAGTAACATGAAGACACAGTTATAAAGAATTTAAATAAATGTTTATGAACATTTTAATTCATATCTATTATAAGTTTGCAATAAATTTTATTTATGCTTAGTAAATTAATAATTTGCCATTTTGTTTATGGTATATTTGTGCCTTATCATTGACGATACGTTTACTGCTGTTGACGACAACTGTAGTGTCCCTGCTGGACATTTACTGGCACTTCGTATATAAGTCGCTAAGAAAATTTGTCCCGCAAAAATGCATTGAAGCTCGACCTATATTCTATACTATTTACACTTGACTTGCAAGGTCGAATTTCCCATTCAACACACCCACACCCATATATAATTAAAAATTTGTCATAAGGACAGCCACTGGATTTCACCGGGAGCGGGTGCTAATCTGAAAAATTGCATCCATAATTAACGAGTGAAAGCTTGGCACCTCCAAGAGCGCCGATGATAAGGACGATGATGTGATACTGAGGTGAATGCCGTAGAAGTGACAGAGATGGTAATAAAGCACTCTTAGTGCCGCATTGTGCCTTTGAATGTAGGTCGTTCCCGCGTGAGTTGGAAAACTAGATAGTATGTGAGCTAAATGCTCGGGGTGTGCATGGCACGCCCTGCAGCTATCATCGGGAATGTCTTGGTTCAAAATGTGGCGACGGTATGTTAAGGTGGAAATGACTTTGTCTTGGCATGCAAAAATGAAACCCACCGTACCAAACTTCAATCCGGGCGATTTAAGGAAAGCAAACGTTAGCTCACAAGACATTGACTGATCCTACACATTTCTGTGGCAGATACTGTGCATCCTCTCATCAAGGAGCTGTTCACGAAAGTTTTTCTCTTGTGCTTTCTTAATCCGGGCTTTCAGGAGTGAGTACTCGAGATAGATAAGATTTGATGCATTTGTCTAACCCAAATTCAATTCCAATTTCCTTAGTATATCGTTCGACAATCCCCAGAGCTAGATGCAGTTGCTCTCTGTTTTTAGCATGGATCTTAAGATCGTCCATGTAAAATACATGAGTGATCTTGTACTTTCGATCTGCAGTTTTGCCGCACAAGTACCCGTCGGAATGGCACAGTGCTAGAGATAGTGCCAATAATGTAAGGCAAAAGAGAAGTGGGCTCATGGTGTCGCCCTGAAAGACAGCTCTCTGAAACGTGGCCTTGCTAGTTGTCACACGAATTTTTCCAGATGAGATAGTAAATCTGGTTTTATTTGCGGATGAACCCTTAAGATTTCCAAAAGACAGATGCTAAGTCTATGGGATGTCGAATCGAAAGCTTTCCGATAATCAATCCAGGCCATCGATAGGTCACACTGGTAGAATGCTGCATCTTTGCAGACACATCTATCGA
>NC_046664.1:141489251-141497800 GCF_010883055.1 Belonocnema kinseyi | reverse complement strand
ACCGCAGGATTTCACCGGGAGCGGGTGCTAATCTGAGTAATTGCACCCGCTCCCAGCGAAATCGCTGTAAAATTCCAGCCATAACCACGTCTCACGACCGTGAGATAGGTGGTTACAGTCTGTAACGGAATGAATACGACGATCCGCAAAAGTTTCGTGCACCCTGAGAACACGGAGTGATCCAAGGAGTACCGCCTTCTGCATTCTTCCCGCAAGTGTTTTAGCATATTGTTGATACGCATCACAGGGGTAAAAAATCTCAAAAAGCTGGCCATAATTATAAATTATTGTTATTTCGCAGTAAACTTCCCTACTCGGGGGTTTTGGTGGTCTTTGATCATGAATATTTTATGAGTTTTTTACTCGAATTTTACTCGAATGATAATTACGATTTGTAGGTTTCTGGGAGCACAATTTAATCTTGATATTATTATGGCCTCACGAAAAAATAAAATAGTGAGTACAAAATGGCGGATAAAGGTTATGGATCCAGTAAAAAACCAACAAACTGGCCATAAATGTTGAATGTAACTGTTCTATGAGAAATTTCTTTGCTCGGGTGTTTTAGGTGTAATATAAGAAGTACAGACAGTAGTATAATAAGAAGGATATGAATTTTGTGTAATTTCTTATAAAGTAAATAGTGTATTCAAAATGGTGGATACAAAATGGCGTATGAATTTTGTGTTTTAATGAATCTTTTTAGGACAAAATGTTCCTTTTACGGTGTTATAAGACTGTGTATCACGAATGCAATATTTCTTTTACGAGAAATAAACTGTTAATACAGAACAGTGAAAATTGTGATAAATACACATAATGCAATAGTAAATATAATGAAATACACATAATGCAATAGTAAGTAAATTTATTTATCAAACTGTCTGCAGTTTCAGCAGGATTGAAATAAGAGGATCAGAATTGATTAACAGTCTACGAAAAACGTCCTCCATAGTTTTTTCTCTGCTACATTTTCGACTGAGATCCTGGCGAAACTTTTTGATAAATTTATTACAAGATTCCTGGGCTTCTTCACACATTTGTCTCTTAGGCAACAATGATGTTTCAATTATATGTGACCTTTGTATCGAAATTTTATGGAGACTTGTAGGCATGTTATACCATGGATATAATTCAACTAATTTCCAAGCAGTTGACAAAGCGTACTCTTCAAACTTGACAATTTTAATATCAAAGTCGCATGAAATAACCTGAAGTATTACATGAAACCTATCAATCAAAATTTTGTCTATTCCGGTAATGGCCACCGAGACTTGAGAGTTTTCGAAAAAACGGCGCGCCGTATTCCCATCATTCGAGCGCCCATATCCCTGTTTTGGGACATCTACTAGGAGTTCTAATTGCTGCCGAAAACCAGTTCGAATTTTTTTTCGAGCTTCCATTTGAGGTTTTTCGTCTTTCCGACATTGCGAACTTTTCAAATCTAACTTGTACTAAATATGCAGCAGGCACTCGAAGAAACGAATCCACGCATGTAATTATGAAATACTGAATTCTAAATGTTCTGTGACTAATTTTTTTTTGCACCATTTTATCGATGTTGTTAAACTGTTTTTATGTACATTTGCACAGAAAACAACGTTGAGCAGAAGTTGTATTTGATAAGGAATTACAAACTTTTCCGTCAATCATTGTAAGTGCGATTTTGTAAGTAACATTTACTTGTTTACCATTGAAAATTGTTTGAAAAGGCTGAACATTTTTTTCTTGATCTTTTATATGATCAACTTGTGCTCTCGTTGCTTTGGCAGTTCCATGCAAGAATTCTAATTTTATCGGCCTACAAAATCTAGGAGATGAGGCGCGTGGATTTTTCCACAGAACCTCGGTGTTACTATCATTTTCAATCGTAAAAAGAAGCTACAATGGTACAAGGGAAGTAACAAATATTCAGACATCAGTTTTAGTTCCATCATCGTCATGAAACTTTTGTTTAAATGTACTCTGCCCCAGGTACCATCACATCCCCATTTGCAGAACAACTGAAAATTAATTTTTTACCTGAATTTAGAGTTTCGAGAACATTAGCTTCCTCTAACAACAAACGTTATACTATGTGATCTAATATTGATTGCAATGAAATTTCTGCCCTAGATTCGGTAATGATAACTTCCGCTGTTGAAGGATAACATCTTTTTTTAGCCTCTAAAACCTGATAGTAGGTGGGATACAAAGTACAATTTTTTTGAACACTGACAGATCTTATGCCAATATACTGAGATTTAGATAAATGATTTCCAATTATGAGCGCAATGCCTTCATCTGCAGAGAGAATTTATTTGGTATTCTGTTGAAGATATTTCTTGTAATTTGATGCTTCCGAAGGGCTTCTTGCTGTAACATCTTTCACCAGTTTCGCAGCACACACGTTTCCTTTGGCCCGGAGACTCATCTGCGTAGCACAGCCTAATTTATCGGGGGTTTCCTGTTCACGAACATCTTTCGTCCTTCCCCTTTTTGTTCGGTCACTTAACTCTTGAAAAGAAGATCTCGACACGGGGCGGCCACTGCTTCCTGTCGAAGACCTTTACTCGGATTCATTATCACCCGCGATGTCCTTGTTATCGTCATTTTCAACACCAAGAAGAACCTTATTTTTAAGCCACACATCGTTGTTTCTCAAAAAATCTTTCTCGGTCTGATGAGAATCTGTCTATCATTTTTTCAAAACGGAAATCAATTTTTTGAGTCTATTTTTACACTCATCTTTTAATGTGTATGAAGTACCGAGTTTTGTGGCGAGTGAACGTTCTATAATCTCAAAGCAGCTATTAGCGCTTTCAAAAATGTTGTTCTTGATGAGTCGGAACAATTCACTCCGTGTTAAACAAATGAGTTCTTTTGTGTTCTCATGGTCAGTATCTACAATAAAAGTGTCATCAGAATTACTAGAAGTTGTAATCAATGAAAGGAACGCTTTTTGTAAAATTAAACGTTTCGAATGTAATTTGAAACTTGTTTCTTCATTCCCACACAGTCGTGCTCAATTTATATTTAAATATTTTTGAAAAATTATTTAATATATTGATATGCTAATCTTATATTTTTGTCATACATTTTTATTGAAAACTTTCACTTTATAAGCAGATAAATATTTTGCAAATGATTATTATAATTTTTCCGCTTATTTATCAAATAAATTTGGATACAGGCGACAAAATACTTTTATATATTGAAAAAACAAAAATTTTAAATAAGGAAGTATATATTCGATGCGCTGTATAACGGGCATTTATGGGCGTAACTGTTACGTTTCATAGAAAAAATTCCCCGAGTGCAAACCGGCAACTTCCGGCAGCTCAATTTTTAATATGTTTTGCAGAAGTCTGTTATTTATTATTAAGATAAAAGAATAGGGCCCGACCTATCAAGACTTTTTTCTAAACTCTGTTTTTATCAGCGTAAGTTTATCGTCAACATTTGGAAACTGCAGTCAATAAGTTAAACATATTTCATATTTATCTTTGTCAAGCACTTTGATAGTTTGTATAGCTGAAAGTACTAACATTTGCGAGAACAAACCATGTTGTGGCATCCAAATTGGTCTCTCTATTCAAAAACTGTGAACTTTTGAAAAACTGGTTTTATTTGTCGCGACGTGTTTGACTTTTTGACGCGTTTGACGTCTATGAAACAGAGAGGCTAAAGTTGGTTCTAGCAACATGTGTTCTTAACTAACAATCTTAAACGACGCTAGGGGTACCACTACTGATACTGGAATTGTCGAATAGCGAAAAAAATTTTTTTTCATTATGGCCAACTTTTTATTATTTTTGACCACTGTGCGCAGGGATGCTTTTAAGGCTATTAACGAGTGAAAGCTTGGCATCTCCAATAGCGCCGATGATAAGGACGATTAGTTTAACAGAATATTCCGGGTACAATCGTTGCAACTCCCTTATAAGGTCTCTATATATCTCTTTCTTTTCATTCTCATTCTATATATATACATATATATTTTTTTAATTTTCTACTTATTTCAACTTATCCATTACTCTCAATTTCAAAGAATCTTGGTGACGTATTATTTAATATTTGCCTTCTATTTCCTAATTTCCTTTAAATTCAAATTCCTTATTCTAACATCTCTGAACTTTGAATATATTAGTAATAAAATAAATAACCCATAATGTAGAGACATATTTCCAAATTGTCTTATTTAATTTCTCAATAAAATTATTGTTACAAACAAATATATATGTATGCCCTTTTTTGTTTTTTTACATCGTGCAATTTGCCTTCAAATTTTTATTTTCTTTTTCCAGAATTCTATGAAATTATTTAGTAAAATAATAAGTTATTATTATCATTATTTGTTTTTCAATTTTCGAAACTTTTCTTTATTTCTTTAATTTAAGCAGGTTCAATCTTTTTACCTCTGGGCGTTACCTAAGTTGAATTGCGAGTAAATGAAAATTATAAATGAAATGTTCTTCAAATTTTCTTTTTTTATATTTAATTAACTATCTTTCCCTCTTACAATTTTTCAAAATTTTGTTTTGTTAAATCCTTAAATCTCAAATTCCCTTAACCTTTAGTTTTTATTTTAATTATGAAAGAACATATGTAAATATATATACAGATATACATCTATCATTTGATCTTTATTATAATTCTCATTTTCATCCCAGAACTTGCCAATAATGTCAATAATATATTTTTTAAATTGATCTTTCTATGTTCTCCTTCTTAATTTTAATAGTGAGATTCTTATTTGTTATTACCCTTCCCTCTATTTAAAAATCTCTTCGCCGGAGAGATAAAAATACATATTTTTTTCATTTATTTAATTTTAATTTTATAAATATACATATTTCCCTAATATATTTTTTATTTTACATGAATCTCACGTGGCAAAGCGCCTTCTAAATCAATTTGTAATTTTTCAAAAACTTTAGTATGTATGAAAGATCTAAACGAACTTTTCGCAGCAAAACTCCAGTTGTTTCTCCTCTTTTTTCAACCATCGATAAGATTTCGAAAATTTAAGAAAAGTTTCCTTATTACTTTATTCCGGTCTTACAGTTCCATCTAAAAAAAAAAAAAAACGATTGTAGCTGTCAAAAAATCGTGATATTTTCAACGTTTCGCCTCCCACTGCGGGCCTTCATCAGGAAAAAATTCCTTTTCTAAAATACAAAGTGTTTTTTTCTTTTATATATAACATAACCACACAAAAAAGTGTGCGCATCTGGTAACAAGACACACGTATTCCTATAGATTTTGGGGCGCTGAATTCAAATTCGGTACCAAAATCAACCATCACGTCATGGTTGATCCATAACCTCAAAAAACAACGAAAAATCATGCACTGAGGCAAATAAATTTCAAAATAATGCCAGTGATGCAAATTTTCACTTCGAAAACATGTCGATAACTGTAAAGGATCAACCCTTGCCTGATATCAACTTATTTAACATAACTTTACCCCACAGAACCTGACCTCACCTAACCTGAATTAACAGAAATTTATTGAACTACACGTAAAGCTCTGGAAGCATATTTTCCCAGTAGCAAATGTGTGCTACATTGAATGGGTCAACTCGAGCCTAACCTAGAAATAAATCTAACCTAGCCTAACCTAACCTCACGAAAAACAATTAAACTGATTGTGTTGTTCCGTTGTGTTTGCGATACCGTTTGGATCAGCTTGGGCTTAACCTGCAAAGAGGTCAAACCTATCCTAACCTAAAAAAAACCTGACGTAACCTAATCTAACTTAACTTCAAGTAACACAATTAAACTCATTGTGTTGTCCCGTTGTGCTTGCGGTACCGTTTCATTCAGCTGCGGCTTAACCTACATAGAGGTTTAACCTATCCTAATCTAACAAAACCTGACCTAACCTAACCTAGCTAAATGAAATTCAACCACACGTGCAGATATGTAAGCGTACGGTCCTCAGTCTTAAATGTGTGCTATAATTAATAGGTTAACTCAATCTTAACCTACAAATGAATCTAACTTGACAGAACCTACCGAAATTTTGCTTAACACAACACAACTTAACTTAAGTGTTTCCGTTGTAACACAATAAAATTCATTTCATTGTACTACAGATGGTTAAAAATTTAGACGCAGATTACTCATTTGAAGAAACTTAGAACTACAAGAAGAATTGACCCCATTTCAATTAACCTGACAATGTTTGTATCAATTAAAATGTAGAACTGTAACTTAAACATGCAAATGAATAAGAGTTTAATTTAACATTTTTTTCTCTCTGCTTTTCTTAGACTTAAGGAATATATTTGTGATATCTTTTGTGTTTACATTTTATCTTGCTTTTTATCGTAATTAAATTGATTTATAGACCTACTTCAGTCTATTTTCTGCCTACTATAACGTGTCCTTTTTTCTTCGAAGGAACGATGCAAAGAGTTACATTTACGTTTAAGACCTACATTCGTTTCTCTTTTCAACATCCAGCAAAAATCAGCCATCATGACCTCGTCCCATCTACCCTGATATCGTTGGTCCATCACTTTTATGTCTTGTTGAAAACGTTCGCTGAAATCGCCAACATTTTCTGGAAACTTATCCTCATGGGAATCTAGAAAGTGAAGTTTTAAATTCATCAAGCAGACTAACTTTTTGTAGTCTCTTATCGTTTTCGCAACAATATACTCGTAGACTGGACTTTTTTTGTTACCGTGGAAATTTGCGTTTACTGCTTTAAAACTTTGATGATATTATTATTGATATTATAAGAACCAGGTTTGAATGAATCTCTTAAAGGCCAATGGTTTTTGCTGTAATGATTGGCTTGATCTCTGCTATTCCACAGGCATATAAAGCATGGCTCTCTCGTGAAACCTGATTGTTGGCCTAATATCATTGTTATGATTTTGAGATCACCTCATATTTGCCATTTGTGATTCGTGTAATTAAGTTTTTCTAGAAGCATTTTAACATTGCTATATTCTTCTTTGATGGCCGTTGAGTGAGCTATAGGGATAGGGGCGTAAGTATTCGTGTTATGCAGTAATACAGCCTTAATGCTTCGTTTTGACGAATCTATGAAAAATAGCCATTCTTTGTGTCTGTACACATTTTTCTTCAAGTTCATTAGTCCGTTAACGTCAGTGCAGTACACTAAAGGCGTCTCTTCGTCTTTAACGAAAAACTTTCTGAATTCTTTATCCCTGTCGCGATAGAATGATACTTTTGTCTTTGGCTCTAGAAAATTTCTTCTTTTTAGAAATGAAGCGGCAAATTCAGCACCGTCATTCGGTAATCCAAGATCTCTAATCAAATCATTCAGTTCTAGTTGCGACACTCATATTGGAACCTTCAATTTTATTTTATGCACTCCATATTCGTCATTTTCATCGGAATCATCAGAACTATTTTCTGTTCGATCACTGGTTTCACTACTGTCTCCATGACGTTGATTTTCAACATCCATTCTATCATCTTCTAAAGCGCTTAAATCAGTCTGGCGTGCATTTTTATTGATTTCAATTGCTCTTGTGACTGTGTACACATTAATGTACGAAATGTTATTTTTATTTTTGGCGTTGAACCCTTTGACGGAATTCATGCAAAAGTAGCAGTCCTTCGCAATGACGGGTTTTTTCCATGTGGTTGGTGTAGAGTACTTGTGGTACTTTTCGTTGTTTGAATTTTTTAGACGATACAACATTAGTCTGCAGGAATTGCAAATGACCGGAGAGTAAAATAATAAGGAAACTTTTCTTAAATTTCCGAAATCTTACCGACGGTCGAAAAAAGAGGAGAAACAACTGGAGTATTGCTCCAAAAAGTTTGTTTAGATCTTTCATACCTACTAAAGTTTTTGAAAAATTACAAATTGATTTAAAAGGCCCTTTGCCACGTGAGATTCATGTAAAATAAAAAATATATTAAGGAAATATGTATTAAATAAATGACAATAATGACAATAAATTAAATAAATGACAAAAATATATATTTTTACTCTCCGAAGAAGAGATTTTTAAATGGGAGGAAGGGTAATAATAAATAAGAATCTCACTATTAAAATTAACAAGGAGAACATAGAAATATCAATTTAAAAAATATATTATTAACATTATGGGCAAGTTCTGGGATGAAAATGAAAATTAGAGTAAAGATCAAATGGAATATGTATATCTGTATATATGTTTGCATTTGTTTTTTCATAATTAAAGTAAACACTAAAGGTTAAGGGAATTTGAAATTTAAGGATTTAACAGAAGAAAATTTTGAAAAATTGCAAGAGGGGAGGATAGTTAATTAAATGTAATAAAAGAATATTTGAAGTACTTTTCATTTATAATTCCCAAATTTTCAACTCGATGTGACGTTTCGTGTGAATATAAGTTGGAAAATGAAAAAAGTGGCGGTAAGGTAAGAATCTGGCTACGTGGCCCCCTTTCATCACATGGCCTTAAATTAAAGAGATAAAGAAAAGTTTCGAAAATTGGAAAACAAATAATGAAAATAATAACTTATTATTTTACTTAATAATTTCATAGAATCCTGGAAAAAGAAAATTAAAATTTGAAGGCAAATTGCACGATCTA
>NC_046664.1:141487831-141489151 GCF_010883055.1 Belonocnema kinseyi | reverse complement strand
CCGTGCCGAAAGCTGAATGGCACCTGGGTGAGGTGTCTAGAACGGTGACTCTGGGATACCAGGCGACCTATCAGAGTACGCAGCCTTATCCTTGCATGCGGGGCTCTACAAGGATGGACGCACCCCTTTCCCTAGCTTCTCGTGGGAACAAAAATGACAACACCAAACATAGTTGTAGTAAGTGCGGTTCAAAACAACAGAACGCGCAGGGCTCCCGACAATGGGTCGGCCAACAATGCCGACCAATCTAGAGCTGGGCTGAACTACTCCGTAAAAGGGTCTACGTAAGCGGAACGCCTACTCTATCACAGCTAGAACAAGCCGGCAACAAAGAAAGAGAAGCGACACTAAGACAAACCACGGGCAGACATCCAATGGATGAAGAGCGATGCTTTACGACCCGGAGAAACATCAACACCAAGGATTCTCTCAAGCCTAAAGATCTGGCTGAAATGGATGACGAGCTTCGTGGACATTTTTCCGTTGAATCCAACCTCTGGGCTATCAATTATTGTGTGTATAATGCAGCGAGAGTTTTGGCCGATGCGAACCGTAAAACAAAACCAACGGCTGATCATAAGACCAAAAGACAAATGCATCAACTTGCCATAAAGATAGGCTGGGTAAGACAGTACGCGTCCTGCATTCAATGTGCGATTGACTACATCACATCTGGCAGGAATTTTACCGCCAAGATTCGAAAGTTCGCGCGCGAACTCCGGACCCGTTATCACACACTTAACAAGTCAAAGCTGCTGACCATCAAGCAGCATATTGTTGAGAGAATATGTATACTATCTGACGCTAAGAGAAGTCTAGAGCGGAGGGAGAGGTGGGTCAGAGAAAATCAACAGTTTCTCTCTGACCCATCTCGACTCTTCCAAGACCCTCCAGTTACTGTCGAACACCCATCCCAACCAGAGGAGGTCGAAATATTTTGGAGATAAGTCTACGAAGTACAGCATAGCCTAGACGAAGACTCAGAAAATATAAATAGCTTCAAGTAGTTATGTGTTGCCCTCATAACACCTGATAAAGAATGCCCACATCTCACTACCGAGGAGGTGAAAAAAGTATTAAGAGGGATGAAGAACTATTCCGCACCGGGACCAGATTGTATCAAAACCTTATGGTGGAAGAAGTTTTCTTCAACCCATCAGCATTTGGCCCGTATTTTCACCTCATATTTGTAGTCGGAAGAGCCGATTCCAGAGTGGATGGTGGAAGGGCGCACAATGCTCCTGCCGAAAATAGGCAACTTAGCTGACCCGAAGAACTACAGGCCAATAACTTGTCTGAACACGCTTGATAAGATATTCA
>NC_046664.1:141486730-141487731 GCF_010883055.1 Belonocnema kinseyi | reverse complement strand
TTCGAAACACTTTTATTGCAAATATTTAATTGAAGAAAAATATTTGTTATAAAAATAAAAATAGTACAATTTTTACATACAATTCTTAAAATAAAAAAAATCCGTGTATCAAACCACAATCCAATCTGACTATTCTTTCAAAAGTTATCCGATATACAGACAACCACAATAAAGACGACGTAGACGCCAGAAGACAGACAGATACCGATGTAAAAACTTGTTTTTCTGACTCAAGGAGCCTCAAAACGTCGAAATTTAATGAAATTCGCGAAAATCATTTTTCGCATAAAACTCTTCTCATTATGGATGAAAATGTGATAAAATAATCATGGGGCCTTGAAAAAGTAGCGTTTTTCGCCTCTTGACTTTTTTCCATATCAAACTTTTTTTGCTTCAAATGTCTATTTTCGTTTGGTTTTTTTGGATTTTGAAAATCTTTTAACTTTGGTAAGTTTGATTTCATCAAAAAAAGTTGTCAGGATAAATTGTTCATATTTTTTTGTACAATAAATAGCTGTCGATAAAATTTTCAAATTTTGAAAAAAAGTGGTCTTAAAAATTTTGAAAAAGCTTCAACTTTTTGGATTTTTATCAAAAATGGCTGTTTAACGAACTCGATATTTCTTTTTGGTCCCTCGAACAGTGTGTCAAAGCCCAATCCAATCGGACCAGTCTTTCGAAAATTATCCGATATACAGACAACAACAACGACGTCGCCGGACAGACAAACAGACCCCGACGTAAAAACTTGTTTTTCTGACTCACGGGGCCTCAAAACCTCGACATTTGATAAAATACGAATAAGTTATTTTTCATAAAAAACTAATACCTTCTCATTTTTGATGAGAATGCAGAAATTATCAAAAAGATTACAATTTCAAAAAAATTAAAGTTGTTTGAAATATTAAGCTAGACTCGTGACCGGGACAAATCAGAAAATGAAAGTAAATTTGAAAATTGAACTGCAGTTCGAGTATTAAAAACTAAACAGTGATTGATTT
>NC_046664.1:141482715-141486630 GCF_010883055.1 Belonocnema kinseyi | reverse complement strand
ATTCCCGATGATAGCTGTAGGGCGTGCCATGCACACCCCGAGCATTTAGCTCACATACTATCTAGTTGTCCAACTCATGCGGGAACGACGTATATCCAAAGGCACAATGCGGCACTAAGAAATGAAGTCAATTGTCGTGAATGGGAAGTGCCGCATATACTAGAACTTTATATTCTTGACAATTGTTTCTGTTGTACACTCGAGGCCTGACATGGTTCGAAAACTTTAATAGGTATACCGGTTATAAACACTGGCAATATAGTTTTTACTCGTACTAAATTTTTCTTTTGACAAGAATCGCAAGTTTGTACATAATTTTAAACATCTTCCTTCACACATTTTAAATAAAATCAATCATTTTCGAACTCTTTTCATTGTTTTGAATACACCTTTATAACCTCCTACTGCAAAGTCATGACATTCCACAATAATTTTGATTCTTCGATTTTCGGGTAGAATCGCGATTTCGCCAGTACACACAGCAACGTTATAATTGCCCTTTCCAAAGTAAGTCATAAACAATAATTCTATTGTTTTCCATGGTAACCTATAAAACCCATTAACCTTTCGTGAAATAATAAAACTTTTAACCTTATGCCTAATTACAGCATCTTTTAATGTTGCTATTGCAGACTCAACGTCAACTGCAAATATCTTGTCATGAAATTCCTCTTTAACGTACAAGTTGAGGACAAAATTTTACTTATAGTTTAATCAAACTACTTGACCAACTTGATCTTTCTCATTTTTTAGATGAAACAATTTTATAATAGAGTTGTCCAGTAATTCACGACCCATGGGGGTGGTAAGGACATGATCACAACCCATTATATTTACCAGGTGATCATTACTTATCCACAACTGTCTTTGTCCATGGAAAACTTATTGGTAACTTTCTTTTTAAAGTACTTAGGTAGACCGCTTCCGCAAGATGCTCGCTAAAATTCTCACTAATGTTCGATTCGTCTATTATGCTGCTCCCACCATTTTCATACGAGGTTACAAATAACGTTTCTACTGGTAATTGATGATGCCAGACCTCATTCTCATACGTTGCAGTCTCAGTTCACTTTCCGAGAATCCTGATCATCCACCTAAGAGGCATCTGAATAAGAACTCTCTTCATTATTCTATCCCTATTCGCCTACAGAATTTCTTGATAATGCGTTTGCATTGGAATTTACTCGCCCTAGCTTGTGAATAACTTTAAATTTGTACTTTTTCAGTTTTACTTTCCATCTCGCCAAGTTTGAACCTAGAGTAGGGTGATTTAATTGATATAGCCACACTGACACGCGATGATCAGCGTCTAAAACAAATTTTCGATGTCTATGTATGATCGAAATTGAATGACGGTAAAAATTACTGCAACTAATTCTTGTTCAGTTACGTTATATCTCAACCGGGCTCCATGCAACGTACGAGAGCCATACGCAATTGGCAAATCCTTCCTCACTGGACATTGACTTAAAACAGACGCTGTGGCAAAATTTAATGCATCTACTGTTACTACAAATGCCTATAATATATAGCAAGTCCTAAAAATAACTTAACATTTTTAAGACTTTACAGCCGAGGAAAAAGCATTAAGGAATTTAATTTCTGGGGGTTTGGTCTTACCCCTTCCTGAGTAATGACATGCCCCAAATAACCTATTTATGTACGTCCATAAAAACGAATAGTTTTATACCTGGCAATCCAGAAAGGGCTCTATCCATTATACTTTGGAATGTTGCCAATGCATTTTGCATTCTGAATGGCATCCGATTAAATTCACAGTGGGCAAAAGGGGTGAAAAATGCAGACTCACATCGGCCCTTCGGTTTAATTTCTATCTGTTAATCTGTTAAAAACCAGCTGCGAAGTCCAAAATTGAGAAATATTATGCACCCCCCAGCGTATTTGAAATGTCTATTATATTTGAGAGTGGATATGCATCCCTGCTGTTTTTTCATTTAAAGCCCTATAATTGATGAATATACGTCATGATTTATTTTCCTGAGGATCTAGATTTTTTGTACCGCCTAAGAGGGTGAATTATAAGGTGAACCCAAAAGAGAGATCGACTCGATTTAGAGTACTTCCTTGGTCTCTTTCATTATTACTTCCTTATGTAACAGTGAATACTGACATCCCTTTTTTGTAGTGGGTATATCATCTGACAAATTTACGCGGTGCTTAAAAACGCTAGTTGATCCTAATTTATCACCGCTTAAATAAAACTCGTGAGAATATTTGCTTATTATAAAAGGAAAAGACCCTATTTCTTCCTTATTCATATCTGGCAGATCTAAAGCATTTATTAATTGAGTGAAACGATCGTCTGTAGGGGTAGAAACATTTAGAATTTTGTTTCTTTCTAATTGCTTCTGACAATATGCCCGGAAAATCAAATTCTTCCAGAGTCAAAGGAGGTAGAGATATTCCTGGACCAAAATCTATTAAGTGTAATTTGCACTCTTTTATCCCTGGATTTGTAACCGATATTTCTGTTAATTGTTTTGCCCTTGCTTTAATATAAAAATTTATATTTAAATTTTTTTCTGCAAGAGGAAAAATACCTAATGGGTGCTCCATTTTTTTTCTTTCAGATGTATAGATGCATCCTTAAGGAATGGCATTCCACGTAATCCATCTCCTGGCAATGGACGCTCGTCGGGAACTACCTAAAAGGAACAGGGTCTACCATTTATTATTAGCAATTCCTCGCCTAATGTGATTACCGACCTACCCCCTATTCTACATAAAATGAACTAGTGTCTTACATTAATTTTAACGGAATCTTTTAGTTTTTCCTTATGAATTGTACTTTATTCAGATCGGTATCTATTAGAAAAGTTTCTTTCTCATCTATTACCTCTTCCGCAAATAATTCCGTAAATAATTCACTTTGTAGGGATTTTTCTTCTCTTTCTGGATTTTTATGTTTATGTTTTTATTTTATGTTTTCTTTAAACTTCATTGCTAAGTTTACACAATTATCTCTGCTCGCATCGTTTTTATTGTAGTATTTACAAAATGTCCCAATTTTTATCTGATTTTCTGATGGAGCGCAATCTCGTACAAAATATACCGTTTGTTGACTTCGGAAACAGAGGGTAGACGAACCGACATTTGTATATTTGTTGATTCTTTCCCTTCCGGTTCATACTCCATTGGTTCCCTTCGATTGCCTCCATAAGGTCTATTTACAAAATGTTTTACTTTTTGTCTGATTGTCTTATTGAGCGCAATCTCGTACAAAATATTACAGTTGTTGACTTCGGAAACAGAGGACAGTGGAACCGAAATTTGTACATTTTTACTTAATCCTTCGTTAATTTTTTCGCTTTTGGTTCCTACTGCATTGGTTTCCTTGCATTTTCTCTGTAAGGTCTAAATCTATTATCCTGATATAACTTCCGTCTATTTGATACTGCCTCTTAATTTTAATTCCTTTTTTCAGTTTCCCTATCTGTAAACAAGACTTTTGCATATTTTACTTCCCATTCAGCTGATATCGTAGCCAAAATTGCATCGTGGAGAGACCTCGATTTTTCCATTCTAACTCTCAGCGCCGTTCGCAGCTCTAGTTCCATAATAATATGCTCACATGCTGTATCCCTAGCTGATTTTATCATATGGTTGTTAAGTTTGTATGATCGCATTGTAAATTATTTATATATAACCAAAAAGTTTATGTATTCAAAATTATATTTTTGTCAGCATTTTGCGTGAATGCATTAAAAGATATCTCAATACAATTTTTGGGACTAGTCGTAAGTTTTTTATACAGTTCGAGGTAGAACGGGTTGCTAATGTCGGTATATTTCTACCTAAAATTATTCTTTAAATTAATGTCAGATATAATATCATGCATGTAACACGTCAGGAAACTCAAATCAGACCTTATAGCTTTAATTGTTGGAACAGTAT
>NC_046664.1:141473617-141482615 GCF_010883055.1 Belonocnema kinseyi | reverse complement strand
ACATATACTACATCTAGCTCTAGGGATTGTCGAACTATATACTTAGGAAATTAGAATGGAATTAGGGTTGGACAAATGTGCCAAGGTTTATTTGAAGCGAGGAAAACTTAATTGCATCCCTGAAGATCCTGATCTCGTTGATAGAAGCGCTATACGACACCTTTGCGCTGGAGAGACTTATACATACCTGGGCGTGCCACAGAGCAGCATTCAGGATGTGACGTCTATAAAGGATACTCTCCGAAGCAGATACAAACGTCTCATCCGACAGATTTGGTCTTCCGAACTGTCGGCGAGGAACAAAGTATCTGCAACGAACATGCTTGCCGTCCCGGTAGTACTTTTGAGTAGTTCCATGGTCGAAGAAGGAGCTCAGATCCCTTGATATCGGTACAAGAAAGGTTATGCACATGAACAAAAGCATGCATCTTAAGTCTTCCGTTCCGCTGCTGTACATCTCACGCCGTCAAGGTGGTCGCGGAATATTGAGTCTTGAATGTCTTCACAACAGGATTATTCTGGGTATCTTCCACAGAAATGTGAAGGATCAGTCAATGTCTTGTGAGCTAACGTTTACTTTCCTTAAATCACCCGAATTGAAGTCTGGTACGGAAGGTTTCATTTTTGCACGCCAAGACGGTGCCATTTCCACCTTAACGTACCGTCGCCACAATTTCATCCAAGACATTCCTGATGATAGCTGCAGAGCGTGCCATGTACATTTCGAACATTTAGCTCACATACTATCTAGTTGTCCAAATCATGCGGGAACGACCTATATCCAAAGGCACAATGCGGCACTAAGAGTGTTTTATTACCATCTCTGTCACTCTTACGGCATTAAACTTAATATCGCTCCTCTAAATGCTCCTAGGGGAATCAAGTCAATTGTCGAGAATGGAAAGTACCGCATATACTGGAACTTTATATTCTCGTCAATTGTTTCTGTTGCTCACTCGAGGCCTGACATGGTTCTTCTTGACTTCGAGAAGCGAACCATGTTCGTTATCGAATTTTCGGCACCAGCTGGCAAAAACATCATAACCAAGGACAATGAAAAGAAAGAGAGGTAATGAGACCTTATGAGGGAGTTGCAATGATTTTACCCGGAATATTCTGTTAAACTAATCGTCCTTATAATCGGTGCTCTTGGAGTTGCCAAGCTTTCACTTGCTAATGGCCTAAAAACCATCCCTGCGTGTCAAGAATATGCTAAAACACTTGCAGGAAAAATGCAGTATGAGGTAGTCCTTGGGTCGCTCCCTGTTCTTAGGGTGCACGAAGCTTTTGCTGGATCGTCATATTGATTCCTTTACAGACTGTAACCACCTATCTCACGGTTCTGAGACGTGGTTGTGCCTGAAATTTTACCGCGATTTCACTGGAAGCGGGTGCAATTTTTCAGATTAGCACCCGCTCCCGGCGAAATCCTGCGGTTGTCCTTATGACCTTATGTCCTTATGTGTGTGTGTATATATATAACTGTAGAGTTAAGAGCACGCTTGGTCGGGCGTTTAACAAGTAAATAAAGTTGACTTTTCAGTAGATGGATGAACGTTTATTTTTCGGTCTGGTGGTCTATAAAAATTAACTTTATCACACTTCCATTCTTTACAGAACTTGTCTTACAACTACTTGCATTTCTGTTCCTTCTCTTCTTCTTTATCTTACAAAACACTCTCTTCATCCATGCTACTGCCCTATTGTCTCTCCTTTCATGAAACATTACCTCCATGCTTATCCCACTCCTTTCCACCTCTTCATACTCCTCCAACCAATGCTCTCATTTTACATCCCCCTTCCCGCACAATTCACAACATTCTTTTCTCTTTAGAAATCCAGAACCTATTTCAATCCTTGATGCAACCGCATCTCATTCTCGCTATAACTTTCTGACTTCCTAGCTCTCCTTTCTCACACAAATATTGCGCTCTCTCCCTTGGCATAATCCACACACAGTTCTCGGTAAACCTTGATTCTCTTATTCTCTCCTTTCATTCTGCCTTCTCTTTCTTACTTCTCCCTCCTCAAAAAATGTTCCCTCATATTTACACGCTCGACTCCCCGTTATAATCCATAAAATCGTTCTTCATGTCTCCCTCCTGGCAATAGTTCGGCATATTCCTTGCCAACCCTGGTGTCCACTTTACATACCTCTTCTCTATCTTATTAACCTCCTCACTCACCTTCCAACCCCACACCTCTACTCCGTGGCGACCACTCAGTATCAATGAGACCGTGATAGAGTTTAAAATCATCGGCACGTTTAAAGGTGTACTTTGTCGAATACGGAAGGCACGTATAGTGTTAGTAGATGTCGAAAGTGTTACTATAATTGTTCTAGGAAAGTCAATGACTTGAATAACATTCTTGCGTTCTGGAAGAACCTCAGATTTTGGCATGTTAAAAATTACGATGTTTTCCTTACGTGAGTTGCGCTAGTTAATCTTCTTAATAGAGGTTTCCACATCACTTGAATGTTGGGATTATCAGTGCGGAGTTGTGTTCGGGCTGCTGTTTACTTTATTAGCAATATCATTTATTCTTTTCTTGAAAGATCTATCATGCGCCATGACTTTCTCCCCAAGTTCAGTCAATCGAATATCCAAATGTGATACTTTAAATGAAACATGGTCAATTTTAGTGGATGAATTCACAACGGAGACACGAGTTTTGGCAAGGTCGATCTTGAGTTCTGTGTGGCACTTCTCGTATTCCGCCATGAGATCAAAGTCATAGCATTAACCATGGGTTTGAGTGACTCAGTGCCAACTACGGTCTCATTGTCTTTTTCCTTATCAACAGGAGAATTATATCTGGATCCACAACGGCGTTAAAAGCGGCCTTCAGAATTGCATTTGATTCTACCAGCACAGTCGTTGTGGTAACAAGAAGTACACCAGTTGCATTTAATACGCCCTGTGACAGACGTAATAGGTAGTTTGCATTTTTCATATGTACGAGTACAGACACTATTAGTGTCAAGAAGATGATCTCTTTGGTCACTGTTTACACCTGCCATTTTAGGAAAGACGTAAACACAGCTGGTGAAATCAGCTGGTCTTAAAAATCGATAAACTGATGTCATCAACCGTTATCTCAAATGTAATGAAGGACACTCTATACATGACCAGATGAAATCACTAGGAACAGTTCAATTTGAGTACACTCAGAGCGTCAAAAACCACGAGCCAAGTGAAGGCATACCAAAAAAGCCAGAAATCTCATCACAAATTAAACCGCCTGTAAAAACACAGTCCGAATTTGAAGAGGAAGAAAAACACAGGAATACCACGATTCCCTGTCTTAAACGTATCACGGTAGATCGCACAGGCGACGAGCGCGTACGAAGAGAAAATTGATAATAAAATATATGTGCCTCATACCGGGCCGGTCAAGGTACATGCTGACGTGCAATGTGTAATCGCCTATATCGCAACTAAATCATTATAGAATCTTCTCTTTCTAGAGAGTGAGATTCTGGTGGACTATATGTCCTTTCTATCAACCTGAAGTAAATGACTTATGTCATCGCGCATGTAATCTAGAAAACCTAACAGAGAAGCTAATAGGAGAGAATTGCAGTCCTTCTACTAGAGTTTGGTGATCTTTTGACGCATAGGAAGGAAGAGTGAGCTTTCTTATCAGGAAAGTATGTATAACGTTGCTTTGTCGGAATTTAAGTGGAGATAAGTTTGTTGAGTACTATAGATTTTAACCGATAAGTTTGGTAGAGAGGAGCCATTGCGCATTGTACTTATTTTAAGAAGTATACTTGTACAGACTTGTTTTTGTATGATAAGTGATCACATTTTATTTATTTTCTTAATCGTATTGAAATTAAGACTAAGTAGTATAAGCTAATAAAAAATACAAAATTTGGAAAATATTTAGATGTAAAAAGTAAATAAATTTTTTTAATTCAGAATCTGGATCGCCAAATGAATATGTGTATTTGATTTTCTATTTTATGCCATCATATTCGCGTATTTCTTTTTCTAAAAGTTCGGTTTTGTTGCAATTTGCTGTTTCGATTTTTATTTTATTTTTGATTTGTTGAACGGATAATTTTCATCTACCTTCATGTATTCAATCAAGCTTTTTTCTAGCAGCGTGTAGTTATTAAAAGGGCTTCTGACCTTTTGATGTCGCTTTTTGGTTCTTCGGCTTTTTCGTATTTCCAAATATTTTTTTTTGATTTTGACGTTCAGTTTTTGATTATAGTTCATATTACATTGGATGCTGAATTCTCGGCTATTTACCTTTGCGAAAGCTTCTCCGATGTTGTTTATCTAAAATTTATGTTTACGGTGGTTTTAGATCTTTTTCTTTAGTGTCCTTTGACCATAAAGACGGAGAGGATTCATGCTGGGGGTTATGATGAACGCGCAGGTGGAGTTGTTGATTTCGGGTGCTTCCCGTTCTATTGATTTTTTTAGATTTTATATATTGCAAGTCCCTCTTTTCGCTTTATTTTGTGTATAATTTAGAATATAGGTACCATCTCTAATTTTCTTTTCTATTTTGTACGGGCCTTTGTAAATATGAAAGAATTTCTCTGTTAGTTTGTCTTCCTTACCAGAATTTCGTAATGCTTTTATAAAAAGTTTTGACCCTATTTCTATATTCTTAAGATTAAAATTGTCTTTGAAAGTTTTAGCTCACGCAGTGCCTTTTCTGTTTATCGGTTCGTTGACTAATTTTAGTTTTCGATTATATGGTATGTCTTCCCTATGTTCTGGAAGATATAAGCATTTTTTCCACGTGCGTAGTTGTTTTTTGTTTAGGTGGTTCTCTAAAGGAGTAGAATCGGTTATATTGTGATGCACTTCATTACAGCAAGTTTCAGTTTTTTCTAACCATAATATCCATGAGTTGTGCCAATTTTAATTGATGATTATACAAGCTAGTTCGATCCAGTCCACCAGAAAAAAATGAAGAAAGGGAGTTATTAATTTAAAAAACCTGATTTTTTGTTCAGTATCTTGTTTTGTGCATGTTTCAATACAAGATGGAAATTTCCTGGTCAGTGAGAGATAACGGTTCATGAATTCAATTATATGTTTGTATATAATTTGAATAGCTAGTTGTATTCTCTTCTTCTTGATAAAAGTGATACTTTTTCTCTAATTTACAAGTCTTAATTTCATCTTGATTTTTATCTGATTCGATTTGCGTTTTAATTTCCGTGAGTAGCGTGGCTGCGTGCGGTGCCCCCTCCTGTCGATCTACGCGATCCTTGGCCCTTTGGTCCCGGCAACTTATTTGATCCGCCGTTGCGATTTCCTACTGGATGTTCTGGTTTACTCTGGTTTGCAATTCCAGCCCGGTACCAGTTGTGACCTTTCGATTTTTCACAGCTCGTGGGACTATTCTGAGTCTCCTGTGCACCGCAGCCTTCGCCTGTCAGCATTTAGCAGTTTGCATTTTCATAGTCAAGCCATGGATTTAGAGGATTACTAGGTTGGCCGGTACGTCTCGCGTGATAATGATTTCGGTTCAAACCTCTTGCTCGACCGAAAGTTTCAAAAACATCTAAGAAATCCGAATAATTGTTTACTTTCCTCATAAGCTCGACCGAAAGTTTCAAAAACATCTAAGAAATCCGAATAATTTTCTACTTTCCTCATAAGCATGGCATTTTTTACCTCTTCGGTAAATTGTCTGGAGAGTTGCGGACCTACATTCGATTCAAAAGGAGGGTGAAGTAAATCTTTAGCATTTTGATCACTTTTATCCCGTGTTCAGACCTGCTCAAATTCCCTCGATTGTCGTGAAATCCGTCGTGTATCGGTTCAGATAAATTTTTTCTCTAATTTATGCACGTCGCTTGCTGAATAGTTACAAGCTCGCGCATATCTTCATCTAATTTTTTAGCGAAATTGCAGATTTTTTTATCAGTAGTGAGTTCTATCTTGTTTATTTGACTAGTTAATTTTTTGACATTTAATCTCTCTTTTGATTCCATTAAACTCGTTTACTTTCTTTGGGTTTGCTTAAAAGATGAATCATGGTTTCGCGAGGTTGAAGTTAGATCTCATACGCTTAAACTTAGTCTCCTATCTTTTCTCTTCATTAATTTCCAATACTTTTGTTAAAATTGATCTTTGTTCCTGAGTTAGTCTATCATCATCCGGATCAAGCACAGATTTGACCACCAATTACCGATAAATCAAAAATAAAATCGATTTGATTTTAAAAGAAATTAAAACCATTACCTTGCGTAATAAAAATTCATCCTCGCAGGATATTAGAAGAACTTTTAACAGCCCCAGTTCTACTCACTGTGAAGTAGCAGCTGCCAGAGTGCAATTTATTCTTGTATTATACAAGTTTAAGCCTTCTGAAATAAGTTCAAACGAATGCAGATACGTATACTTCAACAAATCTGTGACTTCTTTTAGTCAGGCTGTATCTTTATCTAGGTTGTCTCCAACTTTCTCAGCTGCTCGACAACAGTGTTATCTAGTCTATCATCAAATTTAAACATGCCGAGGAAAATCTTTAGAACCAGTACTTTTGGGTTGGAAAAGAAGCAAAAATAGTTTATTACCAGTGTATACTACTGAGGCACCAGCTCCATATCACATAATCAATTGGATCGTTTGTTCCTGTAGAATGAAAATTCGGTAAACGTTGTGGATGCGTAAACGCCGGATAACAATGTTCTGTAATGTGCCTAAATTTTCAAGGTACATTTTGTCTTAATGAAGAAATTATAGATAAACTGCATGACACGGTTGATGATTATGACACCCAATGAAACGCAAAATAAAATCTAGCTCACAGGGTGTGGAAATGAGTCAGAGATACATTTTCGAAAAAATATTGATATTATCTTAAATTGTTTAAATAATGACAAATTAAGTAGCAATATTTCTAAGTAATCGTCTTCTCTAAAATTTAACTTTCTTATATGTTCACCGAAAAACCACCCTTTTTCGTGGTATGTGCAAGAAGATACTTCTACTATTACTTCTACTATTACTACTACTACTACTACTGCAAACTTATATATCATTAAATAATTACAAAGTATAGTGGTTATTTTCTAGTGGAGATGAGTTACTTTAGACAAAAACTTTTACTTTTGTCTGAAGTAAGTTACTAGAAAATAACCACAATACAATATAAAAACAACTCAGACGAAAGAACACCAACAGCATATCAACAACATTGATTTACAATAAATATAAATAATTACATAAAAATTAATTTCGTTGGTAAAAAATATTAAAAATCGTATTTAATAATTACTTAATACATTATACACATTATGCAATCCATTTATCATAAAATGACTCACTGATATATTTTCGGAATAATCTTTATATAATGTTTAATTGTTTAAATAACAACAAATTGATAAGCAATATTTATAGAGAATTTTCTGATCTACAATTTTAATTTCATAAAGTATGACCGAAAAACAACCCCATTCCGAGATATGTGCAAGAGAAGGAGCAAGCGGGCTTCAAGCTCAAACTCACCCCCCACTGAGAGGGTACATTACTCGGTAATTGTGAGCGGCACACCAAAAATGCATATAGTCCTTCTTGGTTAGAATTTTATATACTATTTTTTTGTACTTAGCTGAATACATGAAAATATTTCAAATCATTTCATCATTTCATCAATTGATTCTCAAGATAAATTCTGGAAATTTTTTAAATCGTGTGAAATCTTTAAAAATGTCTTAAAATTATATAGATCCTGTAAAATCGTTCCATATCTTTCGGAATTCTAGAAAATTCTTTATACCAAAACATTTCATTTTTTTAATCCCTTCAAATAGAAATCAACTGAAAATTCCCGGAAATCTTTTAATATTCCCTGAAATATTTCGAATTCTTTGAAATTCGACAGAACACCTTACTTCACGCGAACAAATGTTTGAAATACAGGAAAATATTATAGAATCCCCTGAAATCCTATGATGACATTTTCTTGAAATCCTCGAAAATATAGTAAAATACATTGAGAGTTTTATAATCGAACAGGCAAATTAGTATTACTGCAAAGGTAGGCCTGGTGATCAGACCCACGAGGAGGATAGGCACTATCCTCTTTCCATGCTAAATACTTCAAAAAGTGCCTTTTGCATCGCTCAATTGAATTTATTTGATTTATTGTTTGTGGTGCCCGGATAACAAACGCATATTCAAACTTGGATATAACCAATGAAAAAAAGAGCTTCATTAACGGAGTTGTCGTTTTAAAATATTTACACACCCTCATTAAAAAGCCCAGAGTTTTATTCGCACTTTTTACCATATCGCTTATATAGGCCTGAAAGGTCATCCTGCTATCAAAGAGAATTTCCAGATACCTGCATACTTTAACTCTTTCAAGCTCCATGCTTTCAATAGAGTACCTGTGGTGCAACACTGAATTTTCGTATGAAAAAGATAATATCTTGAATTTTGATGGATTTAAACTCAATTTTTTCATTTTGCACTAGTTGTTAAAAAGATTAAGATTGATTTAAAAATCTATACAAGAATCAGGATTCGCAATTGGTAAAAAATGTGTATATCATCTGCATAGAGCAGATGACAACAGTCCAAGATACACGCATCATATAATAACATCAACTTGATCATATTCAACAAGTAAATCCTTGATTTTCTGATTAAAAATGAGCAATTTGGAAGTGGCAAAATTTCATGGAATAAATTAATGTTGATTTGACGATATATTACACGCTTTAATCCAAAATGTTATTTCATGAAGGCATCTTTTAGACAAATTATTCAGTATAACAATAGGTCTATAGTTCGTTCCTTCCGATTTAAGGCCCTTTTTAAACACCGGATAAACTCTAGCATTTTTTTTGTTGATCTGGAAATTTACCATTTTCCAATGCTAAGTTGAAAATACTTGTTGATACGGAAGTAAAAAGAAATTCACTGTCCCCGATTACAAACGAAGGTAACATATGTACTCCAGAAGGCTGTTTATTTGGTGGCGGGAAACTCAACTCAGACTTTATAGATTT
>NC_046664.1:141461689-141473517 GCF_010883055.1 Belonocnema kinseyi | reverse complement strand
TCCAGGAGACATTACCTTGAAGATTTGGTATTGGTACTGAAATATTTTGTCGTTCGATCTTAATGCATGCAAAAACTATTCTTAGATAGGGGTGGTACATATCTCCAGGCAGAATCCGTTCATTAGATTTACTAACAAGGAGTTCAACGTTTGAAAATATCAGATCTAAATAACGTTAATTACTGTTTTCAATACAATTAAATTGCTAAAGTTCAAAACATTTACAGAATTTTCTAAGCAATGCTGATTTATTGTCAAATTTGATATCTGTAGCATGATTTTTAATTCTTTGCTAGTACGGTGGGGATCTATTGCGACACGAGCATTGGTTGTACCGATCCCCTCACCCCCTCCACTTCGAAGAGGTTTCTAGTTGCCTAGTACCCTACCAGTGAGTACCGTAGAAGGTGTCGAGATTCAAATTTAATGAGAAAGTGTGTGTGAATTACTATCGTCAGTACAGTTAATTGTGTTATAGTGATTATTTTTTATTTGATAAGCATTTCCTTTTGTGGAAAAAATATCTTTTGTGAAAAATAATGTTGTGCTAATTCATTCTTAGTAGAAATGAGTGAATATTTTGCGTTTTCTTTAACTTTAGAATCACTGGTGTTTTTTGCCTACAATTTCTCATTTTCTGAATTTGACAGGAATTTGCATACTTGCATTTTTTTTGGAGATATTGTTCTATATTAGGTTCCTAGAGTTTTTCAAATAGTTACAATTTTTTGATACTGCAAAAATACTTATGTAGATTATTATTCATTAAAATGCTTATTATGCAATTTTTGTTTGATAAAACCCCATTAATAGTAGGTCGGGTCGGATGCGACCCCACCGTACCTTGTATTTCTTTTTAAACCACCGTACCAGTAGAGGGTTAAATTTGGAAACATTAAAGTCCCTGAAAATAATGATTTTATTATCAGAGAGCCCACGAATAGCAAAAAAGGCTATTAATGCCCTTTTAATAAGCTGTACCGATATGCCTGGAGGGATGTAAATGATAATCATTTCTATGGGAAATATTGAGAAATAGATTGTTGCACTGACTACATTTATAGATGGAACTGCTTCTATATCAGAAGATAAATTAATTCTGGCACAACTAATTTATTTTTTATTGCAAGAAAGACACCTACACCTGGTCTGTTGAGTCGGTCATCCCTAAAAACTTGAAAGGTGTTACAATCAAGAACTTCCGCATTATGTACAGATGAATTTAACTATGTTTCGGAGAATGCTAAAATATTATAATTAAAAACATCAACAGAGGTGGATAAAATAGACAAATTACTTTGGAAACCCCTAACATTTTGGTGATATAAACCAACTGCAGAACTAGATGACACCAAGTTGTCGTAACTAGAGATGTCCTTTTGGAAACTATGACAGGAATATCGTTTCTTTATGTTATTCGAAGATCTTTCTCTCCTCTGGCTAGGTGTTCTTCCAAGATCCTCTTTTGTTCCTTAAAATTGAGTTGCTGCAAGGGTGTGCGATCTTTGGAAATTCGACACTCCTTGACAACTTTCGGAACAGATTTCGTCTTCTTTAGCATGAGGTATGAGCGAATCACATTCAGGGCAATTGTATCGGTGCAAAATCTGACCTTGATCGGTCGCAATATTGCATCATGTGACATATGTCCAATACGGAAGACACGTATAGTGTTAGTAGATGTCGATGGTGTTAGTACAATTGTTTAAAGAAAGTTAATGACTTGAATAACATCCTTGCTCTCTGGAGGAACATCTCCTGCAACCTCGGATTCTGGCATATTAAAAATTAGGATGTTTTTCTTACGTGAGTTGCGCTGGTTATTCTCCTTAATACAGGATTCCACATGAATTGAATATCGGGATGAGCAGTCCGGAGTTGGATTGGGGTTGCTGTTTACTTTATCAGCAATATAATTTATTCTTTTCTCCACAGAACTATCATGCGCTATGACTTTCTCCTCAAGTTCCATCAATCGACTATCGAAATGTGATAAGTTGTATGAAACATTGTCAATTTCGTTGGATACATTTTTAACAGGGACACGAGTATTAGTAAGGTCGATCTTGAGTTTCGTGTGGTACTCCTCGTATTCCGTCATGAGTTCTTTTTTCATGCCATTCAACATGGGTTTAAGTGCATAAGTGCTGACTACGTTTTCATTGTCCCTTTCCTCATTAGCAGGAGAATTAGATATACATAGGTGTTGATCCACATTGGTGTTGAAAGCAGCCCTCAGAGTTACATTTTATTTCCGCACAGTATTTATGGCCACAAAAAGCGTACCCCTTGAAATAAACATAACATGTCTCAGACGCAATAAGTAGTTTGCATTTCCCACATGTTCAAACACTATTAGTGTCCAGAAGGTTAACACTTTGGTCACTGTTTACACCTACTATTCTTGAAACGGTGTAAACACTGGTGGTCTTCAAAATCGATTAACTAATGTGAACAAAAATATTTCAGACGTAATGAAGGACTCTGTATATCACCAGTAGAAATCACTAGGAACAGTTCAATTTGAACACACTTAGAGCATCAAAAACCACAAGACAAGTGAAGGCAAAACAAAAAAGCCTAAAATCTTACCACAAATTAAACCTTTCGTAAAAACATAGTCCCAATCTGAAGAGGAAGAAAAACACAGGAACACCACGATTCCCTGTATGCTAAATGTCACACACGAACACCCCGCTTTAGCGAAAATTGTATGATGGACGAGCGCGTGCATCCTCACATAACTGCAGCCGTATTGCAGCCTTCTTACTATATACATTATTCAATCTAACAGTGGGAAAATTGTATTGAATTACGGGAACCGTTTAGTAGAGTGAATTTGGATTTAAACCCAATCTCTAGTGCTACATTAGGAATCACAATTTACCATCATTATGACCCGTGACACACTGAATGATTTTTCTCAGTAGAATCACCTTTTCCATACATAAATCTACTTTAAATAAATGTATACAAAGTCTCCTAATGAGACATGATAGCTTTTTATATTTTATTTAATTTATTAAATGGCTATCTTCCTTAAGAAAAAGAGATTTCAAAAGAAACTATACACCAAAAATCATTCTCCTTTAGAGCACTCGATTTTAATTATTCATATCTACAGCGAAAGTTACAGTGCTTGAGAATTATCAAAAGCAAAGGAAACTATTTTTCTTAATAATCCTTGCTCATGTTAAGAAAAGACATAAATACCCTAGCAAACGAAGATTTGATTCCTAAATATTTAAATCTAATATAAATGAATTTAAAGGAACCCATTTCCTACTACGAAATTTCGACTCAGTACTCGGAATCGAGCAAGAAACAGCAAGTTGTAAACATTACGTGATGCGCACGGTTATCTATGCTGTCTATCTGTTAAAATTAATCTTTCTTCCGTAGTGAGTTAATTCATAATCATCCAGATAAAGCAAAAAATCTTTCATTGGGTGGTTCGAAGGCGAGTTACCATCGCGATGGTTTAGACGCGTGTTTTACCCGAAATCTGACATTTTAGAGAAATTCGATAAATTTTATTTGTGATAAAATAAAGGCAAAATGGGATAAAAATATTTTTCAACACTTATCCATTATCTTGATCAAAATCCAAATTTAAATATCCAGTGCGAAAATGTATAAACACTTCTCATGTCTTACACAAAATAGTTCAGTTGTACAAACTTATTTTTGTTATAATTTTTTGTTCATCTTATTGTTTAACAAATTTTTTATCATTAAGCAATGATAAATTAAGAAAAAATCGACTTGGTTTAAAATCAAATTGAAGCCATTAATTTACGCCATAAAAATTCATTTATTCATTCTTCTTTCGAGGCATTTGCAAGAAGATACTACTTCTAATACTAGCGCTACTATTATTACTACTTCTGCAAACTTATATATCAACCAATGATTACATAAAAATTAATTTCGTTGTTAAAAAATATTAAAGATCGGATTTATTAATTGCATAATACATTATAAATATTTTTAATCAATTTTTTATAAAATGATTTACTGATATATTTTTGCAATAATCTTTAAATAATGTTTACTCGTTTGAATAAAAACAAATTAATAAGCAATATTTGAATGGCTGGCGTCCAAAAAGGGGTAACCCACATTTTTATTTGTTCATAGCAGGCAGGAAAAATATTCTTTTTTTGAGATTTTTTCACTTTAAACAAAAACAATCAATTTTATGTTAGCTGGTAAATATACACACCCTGTCTAGAAATTTGAGTTCATTATTTACAAAACTGTGGATCTTTCAAGCATTTTCGTAGATCAATGGGGTAACCCCAAGGGTAGTTGGCGGCCTAAAAGGGATACACCACACATCGAGCGTCCTTTACATTCATAATAATTTAAGAATAACTTACTTGATTTATATTTGGAATCATTTTATATTAGAAACTCTTACATGAATAAACAAAATATTTAATTGGAATTGTTAAAGTCGTTTTTTTCAATGAAAAAATCGTGTGATTTAAACCAAAAGTATGTGATGCAATCAAATTAGAAAAATTTGTTGAAAAATTTCACGCGATATTACAACTTTCTTATAACTTAATACAAATCCAAAAACAGATTGATTAAATGTATCATCGATTCAGGGTTGTCTTTAGCGCGCACGCGTTTGCCTTTGGGTTTCTCGTACTTCTCATCACTTCGACAGGAGTCGGGGTGATTTTAACGCGATCGCATTTTTTTCAGCCAATTTTAACGGTAGAAAGGTTAAAATTTTAGCAACATGTTGAGAAAGCTGTGCTGAAGGACCAACTTTCTTGCAAGGAACAAAAAATAGCTAATGAAAATTTGTGGAAACTGAGAAATTGAGCGGCACTCACCTAACTTGATAATTTTTTGTACGCAGCTGAAAACGTGAAACGCGATACCGATAAAACAGATCCTTGTATACATCCAAGTACCAATAAGTTGCAGTCTAAAACAGCCACATGGCAACCCGATGCACTTTTTTGCTTTTAGAACCTCGGAATAGAATAAAAAAATCCGGAGCTTCCATAAGAGTCCATTAGGGATTACCATTTTTTGGCCACTAAGTATTTCCGGGGTTACTATAATCGCTAGTTTTGATGATTCATTATAAAAAAGTGAAATCAATTTTGGATTTCTTTCAAGGGCTATATACGAAAATTTGGTCAGAGAATTCAAAACAGTGAAAAAGTGCACTTCCAACATTTCGAGGGTTATCCTGGTTTGGATGCCAGCTATTCATTTATAGAGAACTGTCTGCTTTATAATTTTAGTTCTATACATTATGATCGAAAAACCACCCCGTTTCGAGATATGGGCAAGAGAACAAGCAGGCGGTTTTCGAGCTCAAAATCACCCCCCACTGAGAGGGTAGATTACTCGGGAATTGTCAGCGGCACAACAAAAATGCATATAATCCTTCTTGGTTAGAATTTTGTATACTATTTTTTTGTACGGATATTTTTTGTCATTAGATGCACCATTTTAGAAATAATGGCTTAAAACCAATTTTCGAGGGTTGTTTGTTAAATTTAAGGTTGTTTCCACCCACCGGTCAGAGGTAAACGCTTTTCGTGTTTGATTCTCATGCCATTAGGCACCAGCTATACCTGTCACGTTTCGTGTTATCAACTAGCTGTTTCATTCTATCAAAATCACGAAGAGTGACGAGAGCACACACTTCTACGGCGTAACAAAAAAGAAATGCTATCCTAAAGTTTATTCTAACCGCGTTATCATGCGGGAAGATTACAAACTTCCTCCAATATAATAATAATCAAATAAATTTTTAATCATTTAGAAAGTTTTAAGACTACCCTTTACGCATTATTTCAAAATGTCAAAATGTCTATAAAAATGGGCTTATAATATCATTCCATGTTCAAGTAGATGCCTGTCACAAAATACAAAGCGTATGTCTAGCACGATGCGACCCATATGCGCTGGACTCTACAAGAACCTCGTGCCTCGCACAATTGTTAACTGGGTATGTCTCCGGACTGTGAGATGGGTGAAGTAGATGTATGAAGACCTTGAAATCGGGCAGCAGCGACTATAAATTGATTTTGAAACCTCGCATCATTTTGAAAGTATTTTTTATTCGTGCAATTATCACTTGTTCGCATAATCAAAAAAGATAGTTCAATCCTCATGAATTCAATTTATTATAAAACTTGTTGTAATTCGACTATTAAATGCAGTTTCCATATCTTTTTACCTGATTTTTCCCTTGTACATAGGTTCGTTGATATCTGATTCTATGTTTCGTAACTTCTTAAATTTCCGGTTTCTTGCTCCTAGAATCTAGAACAGAGATTGAACTCGATTTGTTGGCTTTGTATTAACGTAATCACTAGATTAGCAAGTTAAGATCTAGATAACACTGTCCCACACGAGTTTTCCGAATAAGAGGGGACCTTGAGTTTCAAAATTGATTTTTCGTGCAGAACAGGAATCTGGCCGCTGATATCATAAATTTAAGGCTGAAACAAGCCCTTTCAAATGAGCCATATGCGAAATTAATCGCATGTGCCCTTATAGCGGAGGGTGCATTTTTGTCTAGGGGTGGAGGAAGAAAATGAAAACAAAAAGAATTTAACATACTTGCGCACACGCCTAGGCATAATGAAACGTGCCGTGCTCTTAAAGGTTTTAAGGGTCGCTAACTACGAATATGCAGTTAGGATTTCAACATTCATAATGGCGGATCCAATATGCTGGACCATTTTTTCAAAATTTGATCTTATATGCTTGAAAATTTTCAGTTTTTACTGCAGGGCAGTGTAATGAGTATTTCAAAAAAGTCCTTTTAACTTTTATAATAATAATTATATGGATAGTTGTAGTTCATAGTGAATAGTTCAGACTAGATAAATGCTGAACATGGTATTTAACCAGAGGAGAATTAGAGACCGCAGAGTTAGAGAAAAAGTTAGAGAATAACATCGAGGCAATGGCTGCGTGCGGGTGATGCAAATATCTTTGTATTCTTGATTTAATGATATTCAGCATACGATATGGAAAAGTTGAAATAATTGAACGCTATGACTTTGAGTTATAACTGTAGCATCACATATAGTTAATTACGAAAATGATAGAGAGAAGAGATTAAGCTAAATCAACCAAGAAAAGAAAAGAAAATTAAGGGATTGATAATTGCGCACGCAATTAGATGATGACAAGTGGGGATCCGCAGGTCTGAAAGGAAGTCCTCAGGAGAGATATTTTCAGCCAGGAGAGAATCAGTAAGGAGAGAAAGGTTATCTAGGACGCTTCGAAGATGTGCAATCTTTAGGAAAATTTGAAGTAAACTATAGTGCGTTAAGGATAGTAACTTAAACAGAAAAATAATCAGCAGTAGTTTTCATTTTGAAGCATAGTAATTGTGAGCATTTTATCTAGAGTCAGAAAAATCGTACCCTCATTATGATCCATACATTTCACCTGGTCTGTCAAGGTTGAGGTATTATTTGAAGAGACGAAATAAAAAGTTGTGTAAAAGAACTGTGATATTCAAAATTTGCAAAAATGTGGTGGGGTTAGAAAACAAACAAGAGGCTCTAGAAATTGACAATTCAAGCTATAAGTTTCACATAAATATCAAGGATTAAAAATTTAAAACCTTACTTTAAAAGAATTCGTAATCCAGAATTAAGTAACATTTGTAATTTGGATATCAAAAAACATAATTAATTAATTAATTAATTAATTAATTATGTTTTTATTAAATTTTTACTCGGGTTAACCCGATTTTACATCATAGCCACGGACTAAGTAAATTGAATGATGAGATTATAATGTTATAAATTAATTCAATTAATTTAATACGATGCTTGAAACCTCCTGCGATGATGTTGTAGGTACACAATAACGAGCGACCACGGGCATTGGAGGTGACAATAGTCACCTCTAGATGCTTTCTTAGAGTTACCATCTGCCATTCCGCGGCCTGTAAGAAGTAAAGGACTTTAGAGCTCACCTGACCGTGTCGGGGTAACAATCTCGTTGGATAGCCGCCATTTCGGGGCCATTTGGGCGACAGGTGCCTTTGATTGCCTCGAAGGTGTCGTGCCCTCTTCTCGGGACTTTGCATAGTCTGGAAAATGTTCCTTGATCAGGTGAGTCAAGGTATCCCCGTCAGACTCTGAGTATCACCCTTTGGGCAATATCAGAGTGCCGAAAATAGTATTCGGATTTCGAGAAAACAGCTTATTGAGACTAGCCCGTGAAAATCTCAGCTGCCATCTCCAGGGTATCCACGTCTCCGATTGACCTGGGCACCTCTAAGAATGCACTTCTTAGTTCCATGAAAAACTGTTCCTATTTCATTCTTCTTGGATTGCTGGCGCATTTAGGGCCCGCGGGTATAATAGATTCAAACTTGAACTATATATGTGAGTTTGTCTTACTGAAAGTAATTTATCAAATTTAGTTTGTTGTTTTTGTGTGTCAAAATCCTTAATCCGTTGGGATTGGTCAAATATCTGCGGTCGAATATAGACAAAATGTCTAATCTGAGAGTATTTGATAGGAAAATGTGAAGTTTTAATAGTTTTTTGGAGATTGTGTGTGAGAGAAATTTGGTGTTTTGTATTCTTTTTTTTCAAGAGAAGCAAACTTGTGTTATGCTACATTGATTTGGATTTAAATTTTCTTAAAGTATTTTGCAATTTTAGAAACTTTGGGACGATTTTATTGTCCCTGCATCGTTCCAAAAAAGATAAGGATCTTAGCAGCTTACCTTGCGAAGTCCTAAGATTAATAAAGGTGTTGGTTTTAGTAGGAATATTCTCCCCGCAGATTTCTTTAATTCGTAAACATTGCAGTTCACTTCTTCAGAGCTAACCTGGAACTGAAGTATCTGGTAATGTTTTTCTTACGTATACTCACTACGACGCCTGTAATGGGCCAGAGCGCCCCAACGTGGAGACTGGTCACACCTGATAGGCCAAATCTTATTGATATAAATTTCCTTAACAGCATTACCATGCTTTCAGTTTAATGCTTTTAAATTTGTGCGGAAAGTTTTATACAATGAAGCTTGTTCTTTGGCATAACAGACACAAATTCAAATAGTACTCATTCAAAAGCATTAAACTGCCTGTTTTTTCATGTATTTTTACGCCTTCCAATCTACTCCTTCTTACTAACTATACATATATAACTTCATCACCTGGGCCATTAGAAAACATTCTATTTCTTGAATGCTTCTCTTAACCATGCCTGATGTTGAGAATACGTTTGCTCTAAAGTAAAACATTAAAAAACCTGAGATTAGAAATTTAAGAACTGTTTACACCATACTTGTTATTTACAAAATGAAAGACAGGATCGCATTCTCATTACTTAGTTGATAATATTTAAACCATTTTTTTGTCGGCAACATCAAAGACCTTTATCAAAGACCGTCAAGGACCTTGATATGAAAAAATGAAACTTGCTTATCAGATTTTTAATTGACGTGGTATAAGTATGGTATTAGACGGAGTGAATTATTAGTAGTGGAAATATTAGTGCGGATAGTAAGGCTTTAAATATTAACTTATAATAAAATCAAGATTCTTGTGTTCGAAAGAGGAAATTAAATAAAAAGTATGCAACATTACCTTAGAGTGAAAGAAGCTTGCGCATATTAAAGATTTTGTGTATCTCGTGAGTTTATTTTCTGCTTTTCGAGCTGGATAAATATGCGCAGTACATGTACTTTATGATATGCCAACATTTTAAAAAATGTACTTAAAGTGAAATTATTCCTATACTGCATGTCGGGAAATTTACTTTCGAGCGAAAACACCAAATCGTCTTTATCCTGTCATTTCCGTCATTTAAAAAATCCCTTTTTGCGAGTGAAAGGAGAAAAGATTTTAATCAATTCGCAGCGAATAATGTCAGCATTAAATATCGTTTGAATATAATTGCTCATTAAAATATTAATTATCTTATGTCTTTACGTTTGAACCATTATGCACGTTGACTCCGTAATGCTTACCATTCGAGATGCTTGTTGTTTGAATAACCATTATACGACTCCAGAGCGATCTAAAATTAATTATAAGAAATATGACTTATTATTAAATATTTTACTTTTGCTAAATTAGATGAGTGTGAAAAAACTGAACTATACATTATAAAGTGTAATAAGATTTTGTATAAAAACTAAAATTTTACCATAAATTTCTCTTTATTTTCTATTTGGGAAAAGAAATAAATTGTTCTTTGTGGCAAGCTAAAATATTTTTACAACCTGTTTGGATTTCAGAATATTACAGAAAATGGGGGAGAGAAACCTTGAGGGTCGCCATATTTTCCTAGAAACTCATGAGCTCATGTGAAAGTTTACAGGGGTTCGCAGTTTTAATTATAACATAATTTTTATATGAGTTTAATTATGTTAACACATCAAGAAAAACTTGTTGCTTAATTGACAATTAACATGCGATATCACACTCGTCAAAGAAAATTAATTTATTGTTTAGATCAAAAATGATCTTCAGTAGCAGAATTAATGTTTATGATTGCAGAAGACCGTACTATTGTTAAGCCCAAGTACAGAGGTAACGCGCGTTTCTTATCAAACGTTAATACTGTAGCTTGTAGATATTGTAAAACAGTATTTAGTTTACGCACTCGTTAATACCCGCACGAGTCACTCGTAAGCGAGTGTTTTATGTGAAATGGCCTTTTTTCTTTCTGTTACAGTCGAAATAACTCAATCGTTCTCAGAACCCAGCTTCCCGTGCGAGTTCACAATATTATAGGTGAGTATTTTATTTTTATTGTATTTTTACGCTGGTTACCATTTTCTTTTAAATACAACACAGTCTGACAATCTAAACACAAAAGTGCCCTTATGTATTACGAATAACTATTTAGTACTAGCTGCTTCTAATTTTTAAGACAACATTTATTTTATCTATAGCCTATCCCTAAAGTACTCTTATGTAGCTTTTAAAGAGCCCCCCCCCCCCATCGATCACGTGTTTTCGACCGAGGACATGTGAATTGATGGAAAGAAATGCATTTGAAAATCAAGACAAGATGAATCAGCTGAATCACGCCTATGGCCATGTCTGAAGACCGTGCGATGGCTGGTCAGAAAACGCGAGAATATCACAACCACAGACCGGAAAGCCCTTGTATGACTGAAGGACACGAAGTGACTCAAGGATGAAAGCTTTCTGCATCAACCTCGGAGCGTTCGGCAGGCAGGATCGCGGCTAAAACCATAAGAGCGAAAAAGATGGCAATAAAGCACAATTAAGGTCGCATTAAATTTGTTGGCACGTCGTTCCCGCGTAGACAGGACAACAAGATTGTATTTCTTCCCTCTGCATGTGTATGACATGCTCTGTACCTATCACTTGGAACTTTTTGATATATAATGCGGTCACTGTATACTAAGGTGAAAATTACACTGTTCTGGTATGCGAAAATAAATTCCTCTGTACTTCAATTAAGACCTGATGATCTGGGAAAAGCAAAAGTTATCTCCTTCTTTAAGGACCATTATCTCGAGGTTCCTAAAAATTTTTAGAAGAGGCTCCCTGCCATTTTTAAAGATGTAAGTAACACTTGGAACAATTCAGTTATAAAGACACTGGCGATTCAGAAGCCTGTAATCCGCCTTAACGGCTTCAGATGTATAACCGCGGAACACAGGAATTGATATGCAAGCTCTTATGCACATGCATGATCTTATATGTGGCGATATCCTTGATCGTAAACTTGTTCTTCGTGCATTTGCAGTTTGTTGAAGAAGATGCTTGTACCTGAAACAGTTACTGCAACGAGCCACTGGGAGCAAACTTCATCTAAAAATGACGGTGGCTTCC